>NW_026961264.1:0-210560 GCF_963924245.1 Chroicocephalus ridibundus
CTGCAGGGAAACCAGGAACCACGTGGAGAAGGCACCCACACTGAAAGTGCCTGGAGGGAACATTGGGGCTTCTTCTCAGTGTCTCTGACATAGGGTTTCACTGTCCCGGGAAAGTCTCTGCTAACACCCTGCAGAGCGCTGTGCCCAATCTACAGAAACGTCTTGCGGTATCTCCTACAGGGAAAGTGCCAGGAGGGAACTGTCCATCTTGTTCTCAGTGTCTCTGAGAATTGCTCTGATTATCCCTGTGACCTCTTTGCTAAGACTCTCCAGAGAGCCGTCCTCAAAACCAACACACATCTTGACATATCTCCCACATTGATCGCAGTGTCTCCAGGAACGGCATTCAAGGAGCCAGGAACTTTTCTCCCTACACTGTCCATTGAGTTGTCCTCAAAACCAATATACATCCTGCTATATCTCCCACATGGAAAGTGCCAGGAGGGAGAAGTGGCGATTATGTTTAGACTTTCTCGGAACTGCTTCAAATCAACTAGATATCTTTGTGCTGTAAATCTCCCAACAGCCAAACGCAAAAGCAGCAAACATCTCGCTGTATGTCCCACATCCAAAGTGCCAAGAGAGAGCTTGCTCTCCCTGTCTTTGAGTACTGTTTTCGCTGTGCCGGTTACCTCTTTGCTAACATTCTCTTCAGCGCTGCAGGGAAACCAGGAACCACGTGGAGAAGGCACCCACACTGAAAGTGCCTGGAGGGAACATTGGGGCTTCTTCTCAGTGTCTCTGACATAGGGTTTCACTGTCCCGGGAAAGTCTCTGCTAACACCCTGCAGAGCGCTGTGCCCAATCTACAGAAACGTCTTGCGGTATCTCCTACAGGGAAAGTGCCAGGAGGGAATTGTCGAGCTTGTTCTCAGTGTCTCTGAGAATTGCTCTGATTATCCCTGTGACCTCTTTGCTAAGACTCTCCAGAGAGCCGTCCTCAAAACCAACACACATCTTGACATATCTCCCTCATTGATCGCAGTGTCTCCAGGAACGGCATTCAAGGAGCCAGGAACTTTTCTCCCTACACTGTCCATTGAGTTGTCCTCAAAACCAATATACATCCTGCTATATCTCCCACATGGAAAGTGCCAGGAGGGAGAAGTGGCGATTATGTTTAGACTTTCTCGGAACTGCTTCAAATCAACTAGATATCTTTGTGCTGTAAATCTCCCAACAGCCAAACGCAAAAGCAGCAAACATCTCGCTGTATGTCCCACATCCAAAGTGCCAAGAGAGAGCTTGCTCTCCCTGTCTTTGAGTACTGTTTTCGCTGTGCCGGTTACCTCTTTGCTAACATTCTCTTCAGCGCTGCAGGGAAACCAGGAACCACGTGGAGAAGGCACCCACACTGAAAGTGCCTGGAGGGAACATTGGGGCTTCTTCTCAGTGTCTCTGACATAGGGTTTCACTGTCCCGGGAAAGTCTCTGCTAACACCCTGCAGAGCGCTGTGCCCAATCTACAGAAACGTCTTGCGGTATCTCCTACAGGGAAAGTGCCAGGAGGGAACTGTCCATCTTGTTCTCAGTGTCTCTGAGAATTGCTCTGATTATCCCTGTGACCTCTTTGCTAAGACTCTCCAGAGAGCCGTCCTCAAAACCAACACACATCTTGACATATCTCCCTCATTGATCGCAGTGTCTCCAGGAACGGCATTCAAGGAGCCAGGAACTTTTCTCCCTACACTGTCCATTGAGTTGTCCTCAAAACCAATATACATCCTGCTATATCTCCCACATGGAAAGTGCCAGGAGGGAGAAGTGGCGATTATGTTTAGACTTTCTCGGAACTGCTTCAAATCAACTAGATATCTTTGTGCTGTAAATCTCCCAAGAGCCAAACGCAAAAGCAGCAAACATCTCGCTGTATGTCCCACATCCAAAGTGCCAAGAGAGAGCTTGCTCTCCCTGTCTTTGAGTACTGTTTTCGCTGTGCCGGTTACCTCTTTGCTAACATTCTCTTCAGCGCTGCAGGGAAACCAGGAACCACGTGGAGAAGGCACCCACACTGAAAGTGCCTGGAGGGAACATTGGGGCTTCTTCTCAGTGTCTCTGACATAGGGTTTCACTGTCCCGGGAAAGTCTCTGCTAACACCCTGCAGAGCGCTGTGCCCAATCTACAGAAACGTCTTGCGGTATCTCCTACAGGGAAAGTGCCAGGAGGGAACTGTCCATCTTGTTCTCAGTGTCTCTGAGAATTGCTCTGATTATCCCTGTGACCTCTTTGCTAAGACTCTCCAGAGAGCCGTCCTCAAAACCAACACACATCTTGACATATCTCCCTCATTGATCGCAGTGTCTCCAGGAACGGCATTCAAGGAGCCAGGAACTTTTCTCCCTACACTGTCCATTGAGTTGTCCTCAAAACCAATATACATCCTGCTATATCTCCCACATGGAAAGTGCCAGGAGGGAGAAGTGGCGATTATGTTTAGACTTTCTCGGAACTGCTTCAAATCACTAGATATCTTTGTGCTGTAAATCTCCCAACAGCCAAACGCAAAAGCAGCAAACATCTCGCTGTATGTCCCACATCCAAAGTGCCAAGAGAGAGCTTGCTCTCCCTCTCTTTGAGTACTGTTTTCACTGTGCCGGTTACCTCTTTGCTAACATTCTCTTCAGCGCTGCAGGGAAACCAGGAACCACGTGGAGAAGGCACCCACACTGAAAGTGCCTGGAGGGAACATTGGGGCTTCTTCTCAGTGTCTCTGACATAGGGTTTCACTGTCCCGGGAAAGTCTCTGCTAACACCCTGCAGAGCGCTGTGCCCAATCTACAGAAACGTCTTGCGGTATCTCCTACAGGGAAAGTGCCAGGAGGGAACTGTCCATCTTGTTCTCAGTGTCTCTGAGAATTGCTCTGATTATCCCTGTGACCTCTTTGCTAAGACTCTCCAGAGAGCCGTCCTCAAAACCAACACACATCTTGACATATCTCCCACATTGATCGCAGTGTCTCCAGGAACGGCATTCAAGGAGCCAGGAACTTTTCTCCCTACACTGTCCATTGAGTTGTCCTCAAAACCAATATACATCCTGCTATATCTCCCACATGGAAAGTGCCAGGAGGGAGAAGTGGCGATTATGTTTAGACTTTCTCGGAACTGCTTCAAATCAACTAGATATCTTTGTGCTGTAAATCTCCCAACAGCCAAACGCAAAAGCAGCAAACATCTCGCTGTATGTCCCACATCCAAAGTGCCAAGAGAGAGCTTGCTCTCCCTGTCTTTGAGTACTGTTTTCGCTGTGCCGGTTACCTCTTTGCTAACATTCTCTTCAGCGCTGCAGGGAAACCAGGAACCACGTGGAGAAGGCACCCACACTGAAAGTGCCTGGAGGGAACATTGGGGCTTCTTCTCAGTGTCTCTGACATAGGGTTTCACTGTCCCGGGAAAGTCTCTGCTAACACCCTGCAGAGCGCTGTGCCCAATCTACAGAAACGTCTTGCGGTATCTCCTACAGGGAAAGTGCCAGGAGGGAACTGTCCATCTTGTTCTCAGTGTCTCTGAGAATTGCTCTGATTATCCCTGTGACCTCTTTGCTAAGACTCTCCAGAGAGCCGTCCTCAAAACCAACACACATCTTGACATATCTCCCACATTGATCGCAGTGTCTCCAGGAACGGCATTCAAGGAGCCAGGAACTTTTCTCCTACACTGTCCATTGAGTTGTCCTCAAAACCAATATACATCCTGCTATATCTCCCACATGGAAAGTGCCAGGAGGGAGAAGTGGCGATTATGTTTAGACTTTCTCGGAACTGCTTCAAATCAACTAGATATCTTTGTGCTGTAAATCTCCCAACAGCCAAACGCAAAAGCAGCAAACATCTCGCTGTATGTCCCACATCCAAAGTGCCAAGAGAGAGCTTGCTCTCCCTGTCTTTGAGTACTGTTTTCGCTGTGCCGGTTACCTCTTTGCTAACATTCTCTTCAGCGCTGCAGGGAAACCAGGAACCACGTGGAGAAGGCACCCACACTGAAAGTGCCTGGAGGGAACATTGGGGCTTCTTCTCAGTGTCTCTGACATAGGGTTTCACTGTCCCGGGAAAGTCTCTGCTAACACCCTGCAGAGCGCTGTGCCCAATCTACAGAAACGTCTTGCGGTATCTCCTACAGGGAAAGTGCCAGGAGGGAATTGTCGAGCTTGTTCTCAGTGTCTCTGAGAATTGCTCTGATTATCCCTGTGACCTCTTTGCTAAGACTCTCCAGAGAGCCGTCCTCAAAACCAACACACATCTTGACATATCTCCCTCATTGATCGCAGTGTCTCCAGGAACGGCATTCAAGGAGCCAGGAACTTTTCTCCCTACACTGTCCATTGAGTTGTCCTCAAAACCAATATACATCCTGCTATATCTCCCACATGGAAAGTGCCAGGAGGGAGAAGTGGCGATTATGTTTAGACTTTCTCGGAACTGCTTCAAATCAACTAGATATCTTTGTGCTGTAAATCTCCCAACAGCCAAACGCAAAAGCAGCAAACATCTCGCTGTATGTCCCACATCCAAAGTGCCAAGAGAGAGCTTGCTCTCCCTGTCTTTGAGTACTGTTTTCACTGTCCCGGTTACCTCTTTGCTAACATTCTCTTCAGCGCTGCAGGGAAACCAGGAACCACGTGGAGAAGGCACCCACACTGAAAGTGCCTGGAGGGAACATTGGGGCTTCTTCTCAGTGTCTCTGACATAGGGTTTCACTGTCCCGGGAAAGTCTCTGCTAACACCCTGCAGAGCGCTGTGCCCAATCTACAGAAACGTCTTGCGGTATCTCCTACAGGGAAAGTGCCAGGAGGGAACTGTCCATCTTGTTCTCAGTGTCTCTGAGAATTGCTCTGATTATCCCTGTGACCTCTTTGCTAAGACTCTCCAGAGAGCCGTCCTCAAAACCAACACACATCTTGACATATCTCCCTCATTGATCGCAGTGTCTCCAGGAACGGCATTCAAGGAGCCAGGAACTTTTCTCCCTACACTGTCCATTGAGTTGTCCTCAAAACCAATATACATCCTGCTATATCTCCCACATGGAAAGTGCCAGGAGGGAGAAGTGGCGATTATGTTTAGACTTTCTCGGAACTGCTTCAAATCAACTAGATATCTTTGTGCTGTAAATCTCCCAAGAGCCAAACGCAAAAGCAGCAAACATCTCGCTGTATGTCCCACATCCAAAGTGCCAAGAGAGAGCTTGCTCTCCCTGTCTTTGAGTACTGTTTTCGCTGTGCCGGTTACCTCTTTGCTAACATTCTCTTCAGCGCTGCAGGGAAACCAGGAACCACGTGGAGAAGGCACCCACACTGAAAGTGCCTGGAGGGAACATTGGGGCTTCTTCTCAGTGTCTCTGACATAGGGTTTCACTGTCCCGGGAAAGTCTCTGCTAACACCCTGCAGAGCGCTGTGCCCAATCTACAGAAACGTCTTGCGGTATCTCCTACAGGGAAAGTGCCAGGAGGGAACTGTCCATCTTGTTCTCAGTGTCTCTGAGAATTGCTCTGATTATCCCTGTGACCTCTTTGCTAAGACTCTCCAGAGAGCCGTCCTCAAAACCAACACACATCTTGACATATCTCCCTCATTGATCGCAGTGTCTCCAGGAACGGCATTCAAGGAGCCAGGAACTTTTCTCCCTACACTGTCCATTGAGTTGTCCTCAAAACCAATATACATCCTGCTATATCTCCCACATGGAAAGTGCCAGGAGGGAGAAGTGGCGATTATGTTTAGACTTTCTCGGAACTGCTTCAAATCAACTAGATATCTTTGTGCTGTAAATCTCCCAACAGCCAAACGCAAAAGCAGCAAACATCTCGCTGTATGTCCCACATCCAAAGTGCCAAGAGAGAGCTTGCTCTCCCTCTCTTTGAGTACTGTTTTCGCTGTCCCGGTTACCTCTTTGCTAACATTCTCTTCAGCGCTGCAGGGAAACCAGGAACCACGTGGAGAAGGCACCCACACTGAAAGTGCCTGGAGGGAACATTGGGGCTTCTTCTCAGTGTCTCTGACATAGGGTTTCACTGTCCCGGGAAAGTCTCTGCTAACACCCTGCAGAGCGCTGTGCCCAATCTACAGAAACGTCTTGCGGTATCTCCTACAGGGAAAGTGCCAGGAGGGAATTGTCGAGCTTGTTCTCAGTGTCTCTGAGAATTGCTCTGATTATCCCTGTGACCTCTTTGCTAAGACTCTCCAGAGAGCCGTCCTCAAAACCAACACACATCTTGACATATCTCCCACATTGATCGCAGTGTCTCCAGGAACGGCATTCAAGGAGCCAGGAACTTTTCTCCCTACACTGTCCATTGAGTTGTCCTCAAAACCAATATACATCCTGCTATATCTCCCACATGGAAAGTGCCAGGAGGGAGAAGTGGCGATTATGTTTAGACTTTCTCGGAACTGCTTCAAATCAACTAGATATCTTTGTGCTGTAAATCTCCCAACAGCCAAACGCAAAAGCAGCAAACATCTCGCTGTATGTCCCACATCCAAAGTGCCAAGAGAGAGCTTGCTCTCCCTGTCTTTGAGTACTGTTTTCGCTGTGCCGGTTACCTCTTTGCTAACATTCTCTTCAGCGCTGCAGGGAAACCAGGAACCACGTGGAGAAGGCACCCACACTGAAAGTGCCTGGAGGGAACATTGGGGCTTCTTCTCAGTGTCTCTGACATAGGGTTTCACTGTCCCGGGAAAGTCTCTGCTAACACCCTGCAGAGCGCTGTGCCCAATCTACAGAAACGTCTTGCGGTATCTCCTACAGGGAAAGTGCCAGGAGGGAACTGTCCATCTTGTTCTCAGTGTCTCTGAGAATTGCTCTGATTATCCCTGTGACCTCTTTGCTAAGACTCTCCAGAGAGCCGTCCTCAAAACCAACACACATCTTGACATATCTCCCACATTGATCGCAGTGTCTCCAGGAACGGCATTCAAGGAGCCAGGAACTTTTCTCCCTACACTGTCCATTGAGTTGTCCTCAAAACCAATATACATCCTGCTATATCTCCCACATGGAAAGTGCCAGGAGGGAGAAGTGGCGATTATGTTTAGACTTTCTCGGAACTGCTTCAAATCAACTAGATATCTTTGTGCTGTAAATCTCCCAACAGCCAAACGCAAAAGCAGCAAACATCTCGCTGTATGTCCCACATCCAAAGTGCCAAGAGAGAGCTTGCTCTCCCTGTCTTTGAGTACTGTTTTCGCTGTGCCGGTTACCTCTTTGCTAACATTCTCTTCAGCGCTGCAGGGAAACCAGGAACCACGTGGAGAAGGCACCCACACTGAAAGTGCCTGGAGGGAACATTGGGGCTTCTTCTCAGTGTCTCTGACATAGGGTTTCACTGTCCCGGGAAAGTCTCTGCTAACACCCTGCAGAGCGCTGTGCCCAATCTACAGAAACGTCTTGCGGTATCTCCTACAGGGAAAGTGCCAGGAGGGAATTGTCGAGCTTGTTCTCAGTGTCTCTGAGAATTGCTCTGATTATCCCTGTGACCTCTTTGCTAAGACTCTCCAGAGAGCCGTCCTCAAAACCAACACACATCTTGACATATCTCCCACATTGATCGCAGTGTCTCCAGGAACGGCATTCAAGGAGCCAGGAACTTTTCTCCCTACACTGTCCATTGAGTTGTCCTCAAAACCAATATACATCCTGCTATATCTCCCACATGGAAAGTGCCAGGAGGGAGAAGTGGCGATTATGTTTAGACTTTCTCGGAACTGCTTCAAATCAACTAGATATCTTTGTGCTGTAAATCTCCCAACAGCCAAACGCAAAAGCAGCAAACATCTCGCTGTATGTCCCACATCCAAAGTGCCAAGAGAGAGCTTGCTCTCCCTGTCTTTGAGTACTGTTTTCGCTGTGCCGGTTACCTCTTTGCTAACATTCTCTTCAGCGCTGCAGGGAAACCAGGAACCACGTGGAGAAGGCACCCACACTGAAAGTGCCTGGAGGGAACATTGGGGCTTCTTCTCAGTGTCTCTGACATAGGGTTTCACTGTCCCGGGAAAGTCTCTGCTAACACCCTGCAGAGCGCTGTGCCCAATCTACAGAAACGTCTTGCGGTATCTCCTACAGGGAAAGTGCCAGGAGGGAATTGTCGAGCTTGTTCTCAGTGTCTCTGAGAATTGCTCTGATTATCCCTGTGACCTCTTTGCTAAGACTCTCCAGAGAGCCGTCCTCAAAACCAACACACATCTTGACATATCTCCCTCATTGATCGCAGTGTCTCCAGGAACGGCATTCAAGGAGCCAGGAACTTTTCTCCCTACACTGTCCATTGAGTTGTCCTCAAAACCAATATACATCCTGCTATATCTCCCACATGGAAAGTGCCAGGAGGGAGAAGTGGCGATTATGTTTAGACTTTCTCGGAACTGCTTCAAATCAACTAGATATCTTTGTGCTGTAAATCTCCCAACAGCCAAACGCAAAAGCAGCAAACATCTCGCTGTATGTCCCACATCCAAAGTGCCAAGAGAGAGCTTGCTCTCCCTGTCTTTGAGTACTGTTTTCGCTGTGCCGGTTACCTCTTTGCTAACATTCTCTTCAGCGCTGCAGGGAAACCAGGAACCACGTGGAGAAGGCACCCACACTGAAAGTGCCTGGAGGGAACATTGGGGCTTCTTCTCAGTGTCTCTGACATAGGGTTTCACTGTCCCGGGAAAGTCTCTGCTAACACCCTGCAGAGCGCTGTGCCCAATCTACAGAAACGTCTTGCGGTATCTCCTACAGGGAAAGTGCCAGGAGGGAACTGTCCATCTTGTTCTCAGTGTCTCTGAGAATTGCTCTGATTATCCCTGTGACCTCTTTGCTAAGACTCTCCAGAGAGCCGTCCTCAAAACCAACACACATCTTGACATATCTCCCTCATTGATCGCAGTGTCTCCAGGAACGGCATTCAAGGAGCCAGGAACTTTTCTCCCTACACTGTCCATTGAGTTGTCCTCAAAACCAATATACATCCTGCTATATCTCCCACATGGAAAGTGCCAGGAGGGAGAAGTGGCGATTATGTTTAGACTTTCTCGGAACTGCTTCAAATCAACTAGATATCTTTGTGCTGTAAATCTCCCAACAGCCAAACGCAAAAGCAGCAAACATCTCGCTGTATGTCCCACATCCAAAGTGCCAAGAGAGAGCTTGCTCTCCCTCTCTTTGAGTACTGTTTTCACTGTGCCGGTTACCTCTTTGCTAACATTCTCTTCAGCGCTGCAGGGAAACCAGGAACCACGTGGAGAAGGCACCCACACTGAAAGTGCCTGGAGGGAACATTGGGGCTTCTTCTCAGTGTCTCTGACATAGGGTTTCACTGTCCCGGGAAAGTCTCTGCTAACACCCTGCAGAGCGCTGTGCCCAATCTACAGAAACGTCTTGCGGTATCTCCTACAGGGAAAGTGCCAGGAGGGAACTGTCCATCTTGTTCTCAGTGTCTCTGAGAATTGCTCTGATTATCCCTGTGACCTCTTTGCTAAGACTCTCCAGAGAGCCGTCCTCAAAACCAACACACATCTTGACATATCTCCCACATTGATCGCAGTGTCTCCAGGAACGGCATTCAAGGAGCCAGGAACTTTTCTCCCTACACTGTCCATTGAGTTGTCCTCAAAACCAATATACATCCTGCTATATCTCCCACATGGAAAGTGCCAGGAGGGAGAAGTGGCGATTATGTTTAGACTTTCTCGGAACTGCTTCAAATCAACTAGATATCTTTGTGCTGTAAATCTCCCAACAGCCAAACGCAAAAGCAGCAAACATCTCGCTGTATGTCCCACATCCAAAGTGCCAAGAGAGAGCTTGCTCTCCCTGTCTTTGAGTACTGTTTTCGCTGTGCCGGTTACCTCTTTGCTAACATTCTCTTCAGCGCTGCAGGGAAACCAGGAACCACGTGGAGAAGGCACCCACACTGAAAGTGCCTGGAGGGAACATTGGGGCTTCTTCTCAGTGTCTCTGACATAGGGTTTCACTGTCCCGGGAAAGTCTCTGCTAACACCCTGCAGAGCGCTGTGCCCAATCTACAGAAACGTCTTGCGGTATCTCCTACAGGGAAAGTGCCAGGAGGGAATTGTCGAGCTTGTTCTCAGTGTCTCTGAGAATTGCTCTGATTATCCCTGTGACCTCTTTGCTAAGACTCTCCAGAGAGCCGTCCTCAAAACCAACACACATCTTGACATATCTCCCACATTGATCGCAGTGTCTCCAGGAACGGCATTCAAGGAGCCAGGAACTTTTCTCCCTACACTGTCCATTGAGTTGTCCTCAAAACCAATATACATCCTGCTATATCTCCCACATGGAAAGTGCCAGGAGGGAGAAGTGGCGATTATGTTTAGACTTTCTCGGAACTGCTTCAAATCAACTAGATATCTTTGTGCTGTAAATCTCCCAACAGCCAAACGCAAAAGCAGCAAACATCTCGCTGTATGTCCCACATCCAAAGTGCCAAGAGAGAGCTTGCTCTCCCTGTCTTTGAGTACTGTTTTCGCTGTGCCGGTTACCTCTTTGCTAACATTCTCTTCAGCGCTGCAGGGAAACCAGGAACCACGTGGAGAAGGCACCCACACTGAAAGTGCCTGGAGGGAACATTGGGGCTTCTTCTCAGTGTCTCTGACATAGGGTTTCACTGTCCCGGGAAAGTCTCTGCTAACACCCTGCAGAGCGCTGTGCCCAATCTACAGAAACGTCTTGCGGTATCTCCTACAGGGAAAGTGCCAGGAGGGAATTGTCGAGCTTGTTCTCAGTGTCTCTGAGAATTGCTCTGATTATCCCTGTGACCTCTTTGCTAAGACTCTCCAGAGAGCCGTCCTCAAAACCAACACACATCTTGACATATCTCCCTCATTGATCGCAGTGTCTCCAGGAACGGCATTCAAGGAGCCAGGAACTTTTCTCCCTACACTGTCCATTGAGTTGTCCTCAAAACCAATATACATCCTGCTATATCTCCCACATGGAAAGTGCCAGGAGGGAGAAGTGGCGATTATGTTTAGACTTTCTCGGAACTGCTTCAAATCAACTAGATATCTTTGTGCTGTAAATCTCCCAACAGCCAAACGCAAAAGCAGCAAACATCTCGCTGTATGTCCCACATCCAAAGTGCCAAGAGAGAGCTTGCTCTCCCTGTCTTTGAGTACTGTTTTCGCTGTGCCGGTTACCTCTTTGCTAACATTCTCTTCAGCGCTGCAGGGAAACCAGGAACCACGTGGAGAAGGCACCCACACTGAAAGTGCCTGGAGGGAACATTGGGGCTTCTTCTCAGTGTCTCTGACATAGGGTTTCACTGTCCCGGGAAAGTCTCTGCTAACACCCTGCAGAGCGCTGTGCCCAATCTACAGAAACGTCTTGCGGTATCTCCTACAGGGAAAGTGCCAGGAGGGAATTGTCGAGCTTGTTCTCAGTGTCTCTGAGAATTGCTCTGATTATCCCTGTGACCTCTTTGCTAAGACTCTCCAGAGAGCCGTCCTCAAAACCAACACACATCTTGACATATCTCCCTCATTGATCGCAGTGTCTCCAGGAACGGCATTCAAGGAGCCAGGAACTTTTCTCCCTACACTGTCCATTGAGTTGTCCTCAAAACCAATATACATCCTGCTATATCTCCCACATGGAAAGTGCCAGGAGGGAGAAGTGGAGATTATGTTTAGACTTCCTCGGAACTGCTTCAAATCAACTAGATACCTTTGTGCTGTAAATCTCCCAACAGCCAAACGCAAAAGCAGCAAACATCTCGCTGTATGTCCCACATCCAAAGTGCCAAGAGAGAGCTTGCTCTCCCTGTCTTTGAGTACTGTTTTCGCTGTGCCGGTTACCTCTTTGCTAACATTCTCTTCAGCGCTGCAGGGAAACCAGGAACCACGTGGAGAAGGCACCCACACTGAAAGTGCCTGGAGGGAACATTGGGGCTTCTTCTCAGTGTCTCTGACATAGGGTTTCACTGTCCCGGGAAAGTCTCTGCTAACACCCTGCAGAGCGCTGTGCCCAATCTACAGAAACGTCTTGCGGTATCTCCTACAGGGAAAGTGCCAGGAGGGAACTGTCCATCTTGTTCTCAGTGTCTCTGAGAATTGCTCTGATTATCCCTGTGACCTCTTTGCTAAGACTCTCCAGAGAGCCGTCCTCAAAACCAACACACATCTTGACATATCTCCCTCATTGATCGCAGTGTCTCCAGGAACGGCATTCAAGGAGCCAGGAACTTTTCTCCCTACACTGTCCATTGAGTTGTCCTCAAAACCAATATACATCCTGCTATATCTCCCACATGGAAAGTGCCAGGAGGGAGAAGTGGCGATTATGTTTAGACTTCCTCGGAACTGCTTCAAATCAACTAGATATCTTTGTGCTGTAAATCTCCCAACAGCCAAACGCAAAAGCAGCAAACATCTCGCTGTATGTCCCACATCCAAAGTGCCAAGAGAGAGCTTGCTCTCCCTGTCTTTGAGTACTGTTTTCGCTGTGCCGGTTACCTCTTTGCTAACATTCTCTTCAGCGCTGCAGGGAAACCAGGAACCACGTGGAGAAGGCACCCACACTGAAAGTGCCTGGAGGGAACATTGGGGCTTCTTCTCAGTGTCTCTGACATAGGGTTTCACTGTCCCGGGAAAGTCTCTGCTAACACCCTGCAGAGCGCTGTGCCCAATCTACAGAAACGTCTTGCGGTATCTCCTACAGGGAAAGTGCCAGGAGGGAACTGTCCATCTTGTTCTCAGTGTCTCTGAGAATTGCTCTGATTATCCCTGTGACCTCTTTGCTAAGACTCTCCAGAGAGCCGTCCTCAAAACAAACACACATCTTGACATATCTCCCACATTGATCGCAGTGTCTCCAGGAACGGCATTCAAGGAGCCAGGAACTTTTCTCCCTACACTGTCCATTGAGTTGTCCTCAAAACCAATATACATCCTGCTATATCTCCCACATGGAAAGTGCCAGGAGGGAGAAGTGGCGATTATGTTTAGACTTTCTCGGAACTGCTTCAAATCAACTAGATATCTTTGTGCTGTAAATCTCCCAACAGCCAAACGCAAAAGCAGCAAACATCTCGCTGTATGTCCCACATCCAAAGTGCCAAGAGAGAGCTTGCTCTCCCTGTCTTTGAGTACTGTTTTCGCTGTGCCGGTTACCTCTTTGCTAACATTCTCTTCAGCGCTGCAGGGAAACCAGGAACCACGTGGAGAAGGCACCCACACTGAAAGTGCCTGGAGGGAACATTGGGGCTTCTTCTCAGTGTCTCTGACATAGGGTTTCACTGTCCCGGGAAAGTCTCTGCTAACACCCTGCAGAGCGCTGTGCCCAATCTACAGAAACGTCTTGCGGTATCTCCTACAGGGAAAGTGCCAGGAGGGAACTGTCCATCTTGTTCTCAGTGTCTCTGAGAATTGCTCTGATTATCCCTGTGACCTCTTTGCTAAGACTCTCCAGAGAGCCGTCCTCAAAACCAACACACATCTTGACATATCTCCCACATTGATCGCAGTGTCTCCAGGAACGGCATTCAAGGAGCCAGGAACTTTTCTCCCTACACTGTCCATTGAGTTGTCCTCAAAACCAATATACATCCTGCTATATCTCCCACATGGAAAGTGCCAGGAGGGAGAAGTGGCGATTATGTTTAGACTTTCTCGGAACTGCTTCAAATCAACTAGATATCTTTGTGCTGTAAATCTCCCAACAGCCAAACGCAAAAGCAGCAAACATCTCGCTGTATGTCCCACATCCAAAGTGCCAAGAGAGAGCTTGCTCTCCCTGTCTTTGAGTACTGTTTTCGCTGTGCCGGTTACCTCTTTGCTAACATTCTCTTCAGCGCTGCAGGGAAACCAGGAACCACGTGGAGAAGGCACCCACACTGAAAGTGCCTGGAGGGAACATTGGGGCTTCTTCTCAGTGTCTCTGACATAGGGTTTCACTGTCCCGGGAAAGTCTCTGCTAACACCCTGCAGAGCGCTGTGCCCAATCTACAGAAACGTCTTGCGGTATCTCCTACAGGGAAAGTGCCAGGAGGGAACTGTCCATCTTGTTCTCAGTGTCTCTGAGAATTGCTCTGATTATCCCTGTGACCTCTTTGCTAAGACTCTCCAGAGAGCCGTCCTCAAAACCAACACACATCTTGACATATCTCCCACATTGATCGCAGTGTCTCCAGGAACGGCATTCAAGGAGCCAGGAACTTTTCTCCCTACACTGTCCATTGAGTTGTCCTCAAAACCAATATACATCCTGCTATATCTCCCACATGGAAAGTGCCAGGAGGGAGAAGTGGCGATTATGTTTAGACTTTCTCGGAACTGCTTCAAATCAACTAGATATCTTTGTGCTGTAAATCTCCCAACAGCCAAACGCAAAAGCAGCAAACATCTCGCTGTATGTCCCACATCCAAAGTGCCAAGAGAGAGCTTGCTCTCCCTGTCTTTGAGTACTGTTTTCGCTGTGCCGGTTACCTCTTTGCTAACATTCTCTTCAGCGCTGCAGGGAAACCAGGAACCACGTGGAGAAGGCACCCACACTGAAAGTGCCTGGAGGGAACATTGGGGCTTCTTCTCAGTGTCTCTGACATAGGGTTTCACTGTCCCGGGAAAGTCTCTGCTAACACCCTGCAGAGCGCTGTGCCCAATCTACAGAAACGTCTTGCGGTATCTCCTACAGGGAAAGTGCCAGGAGGGAATTGTCGAGCTTGTTCTCAGTGTCTCTGAGAATTGCTCTGATTATCCCTGTGACCTCTTTGCTAAGACTCTCCAGAGAGCCGTCCTCAAAACAAACACACATCTTGACATATCTCCCACATTGATCGCAGTGTCTCCAGGAACGGCATTCAAGGAGCCAGGAACTTTTCTCCCTACACTGTCCATTGAGTTGTCCTCAAAACCAATATACATCCTGCTATATCTCCCACATGGAAAGTGCCAGGAGGGAGAAGTGGCGATTATGTTTAGACTTTCTCGGAACTGCTTCAAATCAACTAGATATCTTTGTGCTGTAAATCTCCCAACAGCGAAATGCAAAAGCAGCAAACATCTCGCTGTATGTCCCACATCCAAAGTGCCAAGAGAGAGCTTGCTCTCCCTGTCTTTGAGTACTGTTTTCACTGTCCCGGTTACCTCTTTGCTAACATTCTCTTCAGCGCTGCAGGGAAACCAGGAACCACGTGGAGAAGGCACCCACACTGAAAGTGCCTGGAGGGAACATTGGGGCTTCTTCTCAGTGTCTCTGACATAGGGTTTCACTGTCCCGGGAAAGTCTCTGCTAACACCCTGCAGAGCGCTGTGCCCAATCTACAGAAACGTCTTGCGGTATCTCCTACAGGGAAAGTGCCAGGAGGGAACTGTCCATCTTGTTCTCAGTGTCTCTGAGAATTGCTCTGATTATCCCTGTGACCTCTTTGCTAAGACTCTCCAGAGAGCCGTCCTCAAAACCAACACACATCTTGACATATCTCCCTCATTGATCGCAGTGTCTCCAGGAACGGCATTCAAGGAGCCAGGAACTTTTCTCCCTACACTGTCCATTGAGTTGTCCTCAAAACCAATATACATCCTGCTATATCTCCCACATGGAAAGTGCCAGGAGGGAGAAGTGGGGATTATGTTTAGACTTTCTCGGAACTGCTTCAAATCAACTAGATATCTTTGTGCTGTAAATCTCCCAACAGCCAAACGCAAAAGCAGCAAACATCTCGCTGTATGTCCCACATCCAAAGTGCCAAGAGAGAGCTTGCTCTCCCTGTCTTTGAGTACTGTTTTCGCTGTGCCGGTTACCTCTTTGCTAACATTCTCTTCAGCGCTGCAGGGAAACCAGGAACCACGTGGAGAAGGCACCCACACTGAAAGTGCCTGGAGGGAACATTGGGGCTTCTTCTCAGTGTCTCTGACATAGGTTTTCACTGTCCCGGGAAAGTCTCTGCTAACACCCTGCAGAGCGCTGTGCCCAATCTACAGAAACGTCTTGCGGTATCTCCTACAGGGAAAGTGCCAGGAGGGAACTGTCCATCTTGTTCTCAGTGTCTCTGAGAATTGCTCTGATTATCCCTGTGACCTCTTTGCTAAGACTCTCCAGAGAGCCGTCCTCAAAACCAACACACATCTTGACATATCTCCCTCATTGATCGCAGTGTCTCCAGGAACGGCATTCAAGGAGCCAGGAACTTTTCTCCCTACACTGTCCATTGAGTTGTCCTCAAAACCAATATACATCCTGCTATATCTCCCACATGGAAAGTGCCAGGAGGGAGAAGTGGCGATTATGTTTAGACTTTCTCGGAACTGCTTCAAATCAACTAGATATCTTTGTGCTGTAAATCTCCCAACAGCCAAACGCAAAAGCAGCAAACATCTCGCTGTATGTCCCACATCCAAAGTGCCAAGAGAGAGCTTGCTCTCCCTGTCTTTGAGTACTGTTTTCACTGTCCCGGTTACCTCTTTGCTAACATTCTCTTCAGCGCTGCAGGGAAACCAGGAACCACGTGGAGAAGGCACCCACACTGAAAGTGCCTGGAGGGAACATTGGGGCTTCTTCTCAGTGTCTCTGACATAGGGTTTCACTGTCCCGGGAAAGTCTCTGCTAACACCCTGCAGAGCGCTGTGCCCAATCTACAGAAACGTCTTGCGGTATCTCCTACAGGGAAAGTGCCAGGAGGGAACTGTCCATCTTGTTCTCAGTGTCTCTGAGAATTGCTCTGATTATCCCTGTGACCTCTTTGCTAAGACTCTCCAGAGAGCCGTCCTCAAAACAAACACACATCTTGACATATCTCCCACATTGATCGCAGTGTCTCCAGGAACGGCATTCAAGGAGCCAGGAACTTTTCTCCCTACACTGTCCATTGAGTTGTCCTCAAAACCAAGATACATCCTGCTATATCTCCCACATGGAAAGTGCCAGGAGGGAGAAGTGGCGATTATGTTTAGACTTTCTCGGAACTGCTTCAAATCAACTAGATATCTTTGTGCTGTAAATCTCCCAACAGCCAAACGCAAAAGCAGCAAACATCTCGCTGTATGTCCCACATCCAAAGTGCCAAGAGAGAGCTTGCTCTCCCTGTCTTTGAGTACTGTTTTCACTGTCCCGGTTACCTCTTTGCTAACATTCTCTTCAGCGCTGCAGGGAAACCAGGAACCACGTGGAGAAGGCACCCACACTGAAAGTGCCTGGAGGGAACATTGGGGCTTCTTCTCAGTGTCTCTGACATAGGGTTTCACTGTCCCGGGAAAGTCTCTGCTAACACCCTGCAGAGCGCTGTGCCCAATCTACAGAAACGTCTTGCGGTATCTCCTACAGGGAAAGTGCCAGGAGGGAATTGTCGAGCTTGTTCTCAGTGTCTCTGAGAATTGCTCTGATTATCCCTGTGACCTCTTTGCTAAGACTCTCCAGAGAGCCGTCCTCAAAACCAACACACATCTTGACATATCTCCCACATTGATCGCAGTGTCTCCAGGAACGGCATTCAAGGAGCCAGGAACTTTTCTCCCTACACTGTCCATTGAGTTGTCCTCAAAACCAATATACATCCTGCTATATCTCCCACATGGAAAGTGCCAGGAGGGAGAAGTGGCGATTATGTTTAGACTTTCTCGGAACTGCTTCAAATCAACTAGATATCTTTGTGCTGTAAATCTCCCAACAGCCAAACGCAAAAGCAGCAAACATCTCGCTGTATGTCCCACATCCAAAGTGCCAAGAGAGAGCTTGCTCTCCCTGTCTTTGAGTACTGTTTTCACTGTCCCGGTTACCTCTTTGCTAACATTCTCTTCAGCGCTGCAGGGAAACCAGGAACCACGTGGAGAAGGCACCCACACTGAAAGTGCCTGGAGGGAACATTGGGGCTTCTTCTCAGTGTCTCTGACATAGGGTTTCACTGTCCCGGGAAAGTCTCTGCTAACACCCTGCAGAGCGCTGTGCCCAATCTACAGAAACGTCTTGCGGTATCTCCTACAGGGAAAGTGCCAGGAGGGAACTGTCCATCTTGTTCTCAGTGTCTCTGAGAATTGCTCTGATTATCCCTGTGACCTCTTTGCTAAGACTCTCCAGAGAGCCGTCCTCAAAACAAACACACATCTTGACATATCTCCCACATTGATCGCAGTGTCTCCAGGAACGGCATTCAAGGAGCCAGGAACTTTTCTCCCTACACTGTCCATTGAGTTGTCCTCAAAACCAAGATACATCCTGCTATATCTCCCACATGGAAAGTGCCAGGAGGGAGAAGTGGCGATTATGTTTAGACTTTCTCGGAACTGCTTCAAATCAACTAGATATCTTTGTGCTGTAAATCTCCCAACAGCCAAACGCAAAAGCAGCAAACATCTCGCTGTATGTCCCACATCCAAAGTGCCAAGAGAGAGCTTGCTCTCCCTCTCTTTGAGTACTGTTTTCACTGTCCCGGTTACCTCTTTGCTAACATTCTCTTCAGCGCTGCAGGGAAACCAGGAACCACGTGGAGAAGGCACCCACACTGAAAGTGCCTGGAGGGAACATTGGGGCTTCTTCTCAGTGTCTCTGACATAGGGTTTCACTGTCCCGGGAAAGTCTCTGCTAACACCCTGCAGAGCGCTGTGCCCAATCTACAGAAACGTCTTGCGGTATCTCCTACAGGGAAAGTGCCAGGAGGGAATTGTCGAGCTTGTTCTCAGTGTCTCTGAGAATTGCTCTGATTATCCCTGTGACCTCTTTGCTAAGACTCTCCAGAGAGCCGTCCTCAAAACCAACACACATCTTGACATATCTCCCACATTGATCGCAGTGTCTCCAGGAACGGCATTCAAGGAGCCAGGAACTTTTCTCCCTACACTGTCCATTGAGTTGTCCTCAAAACCAATATACATCCTGCTATATCTCCCACATGGAAAGTGCCAGGAGGGAGAAGTGGCGATTATGTTTAGACTTTCTCGGAACTGCTTCAAATCAACTAGATATCTTTGTGCTGTAAATCTCCCAACAGCCAAACGCAAAAGCAGCAAACATCTCGCTGTATGTCCCACATCCAAAGTGCCAAGAGAGAGCTTGCTCTCCCTGTCTTTGAGTACTGTTTTCACTGTCCCGGTTACCTCTTTGCTAACATTCTCTTCAGCGCTGCAGGGAAACCAGGAACCACGTGGAGAAGGCACCCACACTGAAAGTGCCTGGAGGGAACATTGGGGCTTCTTCTCAGTGTCTCTGACATAGGGTTTCACTGTCCCGGGAAAGTCTCTGCTAACACCCTGCAGAGCGCTGTGCCCAATCTACAGAAACGTCTTGCGGTATCTCCTACAGGGAAAGTGCCAGGAGGGAACTGTCCATCTTGTTCTCAGTGTCTCTGAGAATTGCTCTGATTATCCCTGTGACCTCTTTGCTAAGACTCTCCAGAGAGCCGTCCTCAAAACCAACACACATCTTGACATATCTCCCACATTGATCGCAGTGTCTCCAGGAACGGCATTCAAGGAGCCAGGAACTTTTCTCCCTACACTGTCCATTGAGTTGTCCTCAAAACCAATATACATCCTGCTATATCTCCCACATGGAAAGTGCCAGGAGGGAGAAGTGGCGATTATGTTTAGACTTTCTCGGAACTGCTTCAAATCAACTAGATATCTTTGTGCTGTAAATCTCCCAACAGCCAAACGCAAAAGCAGCAAACATCTCGCTGTATGTCCCACATCCAAAGTGCCAAGAGAGAGCTTGCTCTCCCTGTCTTTGAGTACTGTTTTCGCTGTGCCGGTTACCTCTTTGCTAACATTCTCTTCAGCGCTGCAGGGAAACCAGGAACCACGTGGAGAAGGCACCCACACTGAAAGTGCCTGGAGGGAACATTGGGGCTTCTTCTCAGTGTCTCTGACATAGGGTTTCACTGTCCCGGGAAAGTCTCTGCTAACACCCTGCAGAGCGCTGTGCCCAATCTACAGAAACGTCTTGCGGTATCTCCTACAGGGAAAGTGCCAGGAGGGAATTGTCGAGCTTGTTCTCAGTGTCTCTGAGAATTGCTCTGATTATCCCTGTGACCTCTTTGCTAAGACTCTCCAGAGAGCCGTCCTCAAAACCAACACACATCTTGACATATCTCCCTCATTGATCGCAGTGTCTCCAGGAACGGCATTCAAGGAGCCAGGAACTTTTCTCCCTACACTGTCCATTGAGTTGTCCTCAAAACCAATATACATCCTGCTATATCTCCCACATGGAAAGTGCCAGGAGGGAGAAGTGGCGATTATGTTTAGACTTTCTCGGAACTGCTTCAAATCAACTAGATATCTTTGTGCTGTAAATCTCCCAACAGCCAAACGCAAAAGCAGCAAACATCTCGCTGTATGTCCCACATCCAAAGTGCCAAGAGAGAGCTTGCTCTCCCTCTCTTTGAGTACTGTTTTCACTGTCCCGGTTACCTCTTTGCTAACATTCTCTTCAGCGCTGCAGGGAAACCAGGAACCACGTGGAGAAGGCACCCACACTGAAAGTGCCTGGAGGGAACATTGGGGCTTCTTCTCAGTGTCTCTGACATAGGGTTTCACTGTCCCGGGAAAGTCTCTGCTAACACCCTGCAGAGCGCTGTGCCCAATCTACAGAAACGTCTTGCGGTATCTCCTACAGGGAAAGTGCCAGGAGGGAACTGTCCATCTTGTTCTCAGTGTCTCTGAGAATTGCTCTGATTATCCCTGTGACCTCTTTGCTAAGACTCTCCAGAGAGCCGTCCTCAAAACCAACACACATCTTGACATATCTCCCTCATTGATCGCAGTGTCTCCAGGAACGGCATTCAAGGAGCCAGGAACTTTTCTCCCTACACTGTCCATTGAGTTGTCCTCAAAACCAAGATACATCCTGCTATATCTCCCACATGGAAAGTGCCAGGAGGGAGAAGTGGCGATTATGTTTAGACTTTCTCGGAACTGCTTCAAATCAACTAGATATCTTTGTGCTGTAAATCTCCCAAGAGCCAAACGCAAAAGCAGCAAACATCTCGCTGTATGTCCCACATCCAAAGTGCCAAGAGAGAGCTTGCTCTCCCTGTCTTTGAGTACTGTTTTCGCTGTGCCGGTTACCTCTTTGCTAACATTCTCTTCAGCGCTGCAGGGAAACCAGGAACCACGTGGAGAAGGCACCCACACTGAAAGTGCCTGGAGGGAACATTGGGGCTTCTTCTCAGTGTCTCTGACATAGGGTTTCACTGTCCCGGGAAAGTCTCTGCTAACACCCTGCAGAGCGCTGTGCCCAATCTACAGAAACGTCTTGCGGTATCTCCTACAGGGAAAGTGCCAGGAGGGAACTGTCCATCTTGTTCTCAGTGTCTCTGAGAATTGCTCTGATTATCCCTGTGACCTCTTTGCTAAGACTCTCCAGAGAGCCGTCCTCAAAACCAACACACATCTTGACATATCTCCCACATTGATCGCAGTGTCTCCAGGAACGGCATTCAAGGAGCCAGGAACTTTTCTCCCTACACTGTCCATTGAGTTGTCCTCAAAACCAAGATACATCCTGCTATATCTCCCACATGGAAAGTGCCAGGAGGGAGAAGTGGCGATTATGTTTAGACTTTCTCGGAACTGCTTCAAATCAACTAGATATCTTTGTGCTGTAAATCTCCCAACAGCCAAACGCAAAAGCAGCAAACATCTCGCTGTATGTCCCACATCCAAAGTGCCAAGAGAGAGCTTGCTCTCCCTCTCTTTGAGTACTGTTTTCACTGTCCCGGTTACCTCTTTGCTAACATTCTCTTCAGCGCTGCAGGGAAACCAGGAACCACGTGGAGAAGGCACCCACACTGAAAGTGCCTGGAGGGAACATTGGGGCTTCTTCTCAGTGTCTCTGACATAGGGTTTCACTGTCCCGGGAAAGTCTCTGCTAACACCCTGCAGAGCGCTGTGCCCAATCTACAGAAACGTCTTGCGGTATCTCCTACAGGGAAAGTGCCAGGAGGGAATTGTCGAGCTTGTTCTCAGTGTCTCTGAGAATTGCTCTGATTATCCCTGTGACCTCTTTGCTAAGACTCTCCAGAGAGCCGTCCTCAAAACCAACACACATCTTGACATATCTCCCACATTGATCGCAGTGTCTCCAGGAACGGCATTCAAGGAGCCAGGAACTTTTCTCCCTACACTGTCCATTGAGTTGTCCTCAAAACCAATATACATCCTGCTATATCTCCCACATGGAAAGTGCCAGGAGGGAGAAGTGGCGATTATGTTTAGACTTTCTCGGAACTGCTTCAAATCAACTAGATATCTTTGTGCTGTAAATCTCCCAACAGCCAAACGCAAAAGCAGCAAACATCTCGCTGTATGTCCCACATCCAAAGTGCCAAGAGAGAGCTTGCTCTCCCTGTCTTTGAGTACTGTTTTCACTGTGCCGGTTACCTCTTTGCTAACATTCTCTTCAGCGCTGCAGGGAAACCAGGAACCACGTGGAGAAGGCACCCACACTGAAAGTGCCTGGAGGGAACATTGGGGCTTCTTCTCAGTGTCTCTGACATAGGGTTTCACTGTCCCGGGAAAGTCTCTGCTAACACCCTGCAGAGCGCTGTGCCCAATCTACAGAAACGTCTTGCGGTATCTCCTACAGGGAAAGTGCCAGGAGGGAACTGTCCATCTTGTTCTCAGTGTCTCTGAGAATTGCTCTGATTATCCCTGTGACCTCTTTGCTAAGACTCTCCAGAGAGCCGTCCTCAAAACCAACACACATCTTGACATATCTCCCACATTGATCGCAGTGTCTCCAGGAACGGCATTCAAGGAGCCAGGAACTTTTCTCCCTACACTGTCCATTGAGTTGTCCTCAAAACCAATATACATCCTGCTATATCTCCCACATGGAAAGTGCCAGGAGGGAGAAGTGGCGATTATGTTTAGACTTTCTCGGAACTGCTTCAAATCAACTAGATATCTTTGTGCTGTAAATCTCCCAACAGCCAAACGCAAAAGCAGCAAACATCTCGCTGTATGTCCCACATCCAAAGTGCCAAGAGAGAGCTTGCTCTCCCTGTCTTTGAGTACTGTTTTCGCTGTGCCGGTTACCTCTTTGCTAACATTCTCTTCAGCGCTGCAGGGAAACCAGGAACCACGTGGAGAAGGCACCCACACTGAAAGTGCCTGGAGGGAACATTGGGGCTTCTTCTCAGTGTCTCTGACATAGGGTTTCACTGTCCCGGGAAAGTCTCTGCTAACACCCTGCAGAGCGCTGTGCCCAATCTACAGAAACGTCTTGCGGTATCTCCTACAGGGAAAGTGCCAGGAGGGAATTGTCGAGCTTGTTCTCAGTGTCTCTGAGAATTGCTCTGATTATCCCTGTGACCTCTTTGCTAAGACTCTCCAGAGAGCCGTCCTCAAAACCAACACACATCTTGACATATCTCCCTCATTGATCGCAGTGTCTCCAGGAACGGCATTCAAGGAGCCAGGAACTTTTCTCCCTACACTGTCCATTGAGTTGTCCTCAAAACCAATATACATCCTGCTATATCTCCCACATGGAAAGTGCCAGGAGGGAGAAGTGGCGATTATGTTTAGACTTTCTCGGAACTGCTTCAAATCAACTAGATATCTTTGTGCTGTAAATCTCCCAACAGCCAAACGCAAAAGCAGCAAACATCTCGCTGTATGTCCCACATCCAAAGTGCCAAGAGAGAGCTTGCTCTCCCTCTCTTTGAGTACTGTTTTCACTGTCCCGGTTACCTCTTTGCTAACATTCTCTTCAGCGCTGCAGGGAAACCAGGAACCACGTGGAGAAGGCACCCACACTGAAAGTGCCTGGAGGGAACATTGGGGCTTCTTCTCAGTGTCTCTGACATAGGGTTTCACTGTCCCGGGAAAGTCTCTGCTAACACCCTGCAGAGCGCTGTGCCCAATCTACAGAAACGTCTTGCGGTATCTCCTACAGGGAAAGTGCCAGGAGGGAACTGTCCATCTTGTTCTCAGTGTCTCTGAGAATTGCTCTGATTATCCCTGTGACCTCTTTGCTAAGACTCTCCAGAGAGCCGTCCTCAAAACCAACACACATCTTGACATATCTCCCTCATTGATCGCAGTGTCTCCAGGAACGGCATTCAAGGAGCCAGGAACTTTTCTCCCTACACTGTCCATTGAGTTGTCCTCAAAACCAAGATACATCCTGCTATATCTCCCACATGGAAAGTGCCAGGAGGGAGAAGTGGCGATTATGTTTAGACTTTCTCGGAACTGCTTCAAATCAACTAGATATCTTTGTGCTGTAAATCTCCCAAGAGCCAAACGCAAAAGCAGCAAACATCTCGCTGTATGTCCCACATCCAAAGTGCCAAGAGAGAGCTTGCTCTCCCTGTCTTTGAGTACTGTTTTCGCTGTGCCGGTTACCTCTTTGCTAACATTCTCTTCAGCGCTGCAGGGAAACCAGGAACCACGTGGAGAAGGCACCCACACTGAAAGTGCCTGGAGGGAACATTGGGGCTTCTTCTCAGTGTCTCTGACATAGGGTTTCACTGTCCCGGGAAAGTCTCTGCTAACACCCTGCAGAGCGCTGTGCCCAATCTACAGAAACGTCTTGCGGTATCTCCTACAGGGAAAGTGCCAGGAGGGAACTGTCCATCTTGTTCTCAGTGTCTCTGAGAATTGCTCTGATTATCCCTGTGACCTCTTTGCTAAGACTCTCCAGAGAGCCGTCCTCAAAACCAACACACATCTTGACATATCTCCCACATTGATCGCAGTGTCTCCAGGAACGGCATTCAAGGAGCCAGGAACTTTTCTCCCTACACTGTCCATTGAGTTGTCCTCAAAACCAATATACATCCTGCTATATCTCCCACATGGAAAGTGCCAGGAGGGAGAAGTGGCGATTATGTTTAGACTTTCTCGGAACTGCTTCAAATCAACTAGATATCTTTGTGCTGTAAATCTCCCAACAGCCAAACGCAAAAGCAGCAAACATCTCGCTGTATGTCCCACATCCAAAGTGCCAAGAGAGAGCTTGCTCTCCCTGTCTTTGAGTACTGTTTTCGCTGTGCCGGTTACCTCTTTGCTAACATTCTCTTCAGCGCTGCAGGGAAACCAGGAACCACGTGGAGAAGGCACCCACACTGAAAGTGCCTGGAGGGAACATTGGGGCTTCTTCTCAGTGTCTCTGACATAGGGTTTCACTGTCCCGGGAAAGTCTCTGCTAACACCCTGCAGAGCGCTGTGCCCAATCTACAGAAACGTCTTGCGGTATCTCCTACAGGGAAAGTGCCAGGAGGGAATTGTCGAGCTTGTTCTCAGTGTCTCTGAGAATTGCTCTGATTATCCCTGTGACCTCTTTGCTAAGACTCTCCAGAGAGCCGTCCTCAAAACCAACACACATCTTGACATATCTCCCACATTGATCGCAGTGTCTCCAGGAACGGCATTCAAGGAGCCAGGAACTTTTCTCCCTACACTGTCCATTGAGTTGTCCTCAAAACCAATATACATCCTGCTATATCTCCCACATGGAAAGTGTCAGGAGGGAGAAGTGGCGATTATGTTTAGACTTTCTCGGAACTGCTTCAAATCAACTAGATATCTTTGTGCTGTAAATCTCCCAACAGCCAAACGCAAAAGCAGCAAACATCTCGCTGTATGTCCCACATCCAAAGTGCCAAGAGAGAGCTTGCTCTCCCTGTCTTTGAGTACTGTTTTCGCTGTGCCGGTTACCTCTTTGCTAACATTCTCTTCAGCGCTGCAGGGAAACCAGGAACCACGTGGAGAAGGCACCCACACTGAAAGTGCCTGGAGGGAACATTGGGGCTTCTTCTCAGTGTCTCTGACATAGGGTTTCACTGTCCCGGGAAAGTCTCTGCTAACACCCTGCAGAGCGCTGTGCCCAATCTACAGAAACGTCTTGCGGTATCTCCTACAGGGAAAGTGCCAGGAGGGAATTGTCCATCTTGTTCTCAGTGTCTCTGAGAATTGCTCTGATTATCCCTGTGACCTCTTTGCTAAGACTCTCCAGAGAGCCGTCCTCAAAACCAACACACATCTTGACATATCTCCCTCATTGATCGCAGTGTCTCCAGGAACGGCATTCAAGGAGCCAGGAACTTTTCTCCCTACACTGTCCATTGAGTTGTCCTCAAAACCAATATACATCCTGCTATATCTCCCACATGGAAAGTGCCAGGAGGGAGAAGTGGCGATTATGTTTAGACTTTCTCGGAACTGCTTCAAATCAACTAGATATCTTTGTGCTGTAAATCTCCCAACAGCCAAACGCAAAAGCAGCAAACATCTCGCTGTATGTCCCACATCCAAAGTGCCAAGAGAGAGCTTGCTCTCCCTGTCTTTGAGTACTGTTTTCGCTGTGCCGGTTACCTCTTTGCTAACATTCTCTTCAGCGCTGCAGGGAAACCAGGAACCACGTGGAGAAGGCACCCACACTGAAAGTGCCTGGAGGGAACATTGGGGCTTCTTCTCAGTGTCTCTGACATAGGGTTTCACTGTCCCGGGAAAGTCTCTGCTAACACCCTGCAGAGCGCTGTGCCCAATCTACAGAAACGTCTTGCGGTATCTCCTACAGGGAAAGTGCCAGGAGGGAATTGTCGAGCTTGTTCTCAGTGTCTCTGAGAATTGCTCTGATTATCCCTGTGACCTCTTTGCTAAGACTCTCCAGAGAGCCGTCCTCAAAACCAACACACATCTTGACATATCTCCCTCATTGATCGCAGTGTCTCCAGGAACGGCATTCAAGGAGCCAGGAACTTTTCTCCCTACACTGTCCATTGAGTTGTCCTCAAAACCAATATACATCCTGCTATATCTCCCACATGGAAAGTGCCAGGAGGGAGAAGTGGCGATTATGTTTAGACTTTCTCGGAACTGCTTCAAATCAACTAGATATCTTTGTGCTGTAAATCTCCCAACAGCCAAACGCAAAAGCAGCAAACATCTCGCTGTATGTCCCACATCCAAAGTGCCAAGAGAGAGCTTGCTCTCCCTCTCTTTGAGTACTGTTTTCACTGTCCCGGTTACCTCTTTGCTAACATTCTCTTCAGCGCTGCAGGGAAACCAGGAACCACGTGGAGAAGGCACCCACACTGAAAGTGCCTGGAGGGAACATTGGGGCTTCTTCTCAGTGTCTCTGACATAGGGTTTCACTGTCCCGGGAAAGTCTCTGCTAACACCCTGCAGAGCGCTGTGCCCAATCTACAGAAACGTCTTGCGGTATCTCCTACAGGGAAAGTGCCAGGAGGGAACTGTCCATCTTGTTCTCAGTGTCTCTGAGAATTGCTCTGATTATCCCTGTGACCTCTTTGCTAAGACTCTCCAGAGAGCCGTCCTCAAAACCAACACACATCTTGACATATCTCCCTCATTGATCGCAGTGTCTCCAGGAACGGCATTCAAGGAGCCAGGAACTTTTCTCCCTACACTGTCCATTGAGTTGTCCTCAAAACCAATATACATCCTGCTATATCTCCCACATGGAAAGTGCCAGGAGGGAGAAGTGGCGATTATGTTTAGACTTTCTCGGAACTGCTTCAAATCAACTAGATATCTTTGTGCTGTAAATCTCCCAACAGCCAAACGCAAAAGCAGCAAACATCTCGCTGTATGTCCCACATCCAAAGTGCCAAGAGAGAGCTTGCTCTCCCTCTCTTTGAGTACTGTTTTCACTGTGCCGGTTACCTCTTTGCTAACATTCTCTTCAGCGCTGCAGGGAAACCAGGAACCACGTGGAGAAGGCACCCACACTGAAAGTGCCTGGAGGGAACATTGGGGCTTCTTCTCAGTGTCTCTGACATAGGGTTTCACTGTCCCGGGAAAGTCTCTGCTAACACCCTGCAGAGCGCTGTGCCCAATCTACAGAAACGTCTTGCGGTATCTCCTACAGGGAAAGTGCCAGGAGGGAATTGTCGAGCTTGTTCTCAGTGTCTCTGAGAATTGCTCTGATTATCCCTGTGACCTCTTTGCTAAGACTCTCCAGAGAGCCGTCCTCAAAACCAACACACATCTTGACATATCTCCCACATTGATCGCAGTGTCTCCAGGAACGGCATTCAAGGAGCCAGGAACTTTTCTCCCTACACTGTCCATTGAGTTGTCCTCAAAACCAATATACATCCTGCTATATCTCCCACATGGAAAGTGCCAGGAGGGAGAAGTGGCGATTATGTTTAGACTTTCTCGGAACTGCTTCAAATCAACTAGATATCTTTGTGCTGTAAATCTCCCAACAGCCAAACGCAAAAGCAGCAAACATCTCGCTGTATGTCCCACATCCAAAGTGCCAAGAGAGAGCTTGCTCTCCCTGTCTTTGAGTACTGTTTTCACTGTCCCGGTTACCTCTTTGCTAACATTCTCTTCAGCGCTGCAGGGAAACCAGGAACCACGTGGAGAAGGCACCCACACTGAAAGTGCCTGGAGGGAACATTGGGGCTTCTTCTCAGTGTCTCTGACATAGGGTTTCACTGTCCCGGGAAAGTCTCTGCTAACACCCTGCAGAGCGCTGTGCCCAATCTACAGAAACGTCTTGCGGTATCTCCTACAGGGAAAGTGCCAGGAGGGAACTGTCCATCTTGTTCTCAGTGTCTCTGAGAATTGCTCTGATTATCCCTGTGACCTCTTTGCTAAGACTCTCCAGAGAGCCGTCCTCAAAACAAACACACATCTTGACATATCTCCCACATTGATCGCAGTGTCTCCAGGAACGGCATTCAAGGAGCCAGGAACTTTTCTCCCTACACTGTCCATTGAGTTGTCCTCAAAACCAATATACATCCTGCTATATCTCCCACATGGAAAGTGCCAGGAGGGAGAAGTGGCGATTATGTTTAGACTTTCTCGGAACTGCTTCAAATCAACTAGATATCTTTGTGCTGTAAATCTCCCAACAGCCAAACGCAAAAGCAGCAAACATCTCGCTGTATGTCCCACATCCAAAGTGCCAAGAGAGAGCTTGCTCTCCCTGTCTTTGAGTACTGTTTTCGCTGTCCCGGTTACCTCTTTGCTAACATTCTCTTCAGCGCTGCAGGGAAACCAGGAACCACGTGGAGAAGGCACCCACACTGAAAGTGCCTGGAGGGAACATTGGGGCTTCTTCTCAGTGTCTCTGACATAGGGTTTCACTGTCCCGGGAAAGTCTCTGCTAACACCCTGCAGAGCGCTGTGCCCAATCTACAGAAACGTCTTGCGGTATCTCCTACAGGGAAAGTGCCAGGAGGGAACTGTCCATCTTGTTCTCAGTGTCTCTGAGAATTGCTCTGATTATCCCTGTGACCTCTTTGCTAAGACTCTCCAGAGAGCCGTCCTCAAAACCAACACACATCTTGACATATCTCCCACATTGATCGCAGTGTCTCCAGGAACGGCATTCAAGGAGCCAGGAACTTTTCTCCCTACACTGTCCATTGAGTTGTCCTCAAAACCAATATACATCCTGCTATATCTCCCACATGGAAAGTGCCAGGAGGGAGAAGTGGCGATTATGTTTAGACTTTCTCGGAACTGCTTCAAATCAACTAGATATCTTTGTGCTGTAAATCTCCCAACAGCCAAACGCAAAAGCAGCAAACATCTCGCTGTATGTCCCACATCCAAAGTGCCAAGAGAGAGCTTGCTCTCCCTCTCTTTGAGTACTGTTTTCACTGTGCCGGTTACCTCTTTGCTAACATTCTCTTCAGCGCTGCAGGGAAACCAGGAACCACGTGGAGAAGGCACCCACACTGAAAGTGCCTGGAGGGAACATTGGGGCTTCTTCTCAGTGTCTCTGACATAGGGTTTCACTGTCCCGGGAAAGTCTCTGCTAACACCCTGCAGAGCGCTGTGCCCAATCTACAGAAACGTCTTGCGGTATCTCCTACAGGGAAAGTGCCAGGAGGGAACTGTCCATCTTGTTCTCAGTGTCTCTGAGAATTGCTCTGATTATCCCTGTGACCTCTTTGCTAAGACTCTCCAGAGAGCCGTCCTCAAAACAAACACACATCTTGACATATCTCCCACATTGATCGCAGTGTCTCCAGGAACGGCATTCAAGGAGCCAGGAACTTTTCTCCCTACACTGTCCATTGAGTTGTCCTCAAAACCAATATACATCCTGCTATATCTCCCACATGGAAAGTGCCAGGAGGGAGAAGTGGCGATTATGTTTAGACTTTCTCGGAACTGCTTCAAATCAACTAGATATCTTTGTGCTGTAAATCTCCCAACAGCCAAACGCAAAAGCAGCAAACATCTCGCTGTATGTCCCACATCCAAAGTGCCAAGAGAGAGCTTGCTCTCCCTGTCTTTGAGTACTGTTTTCGCTGTGCCGGTTACCTCTTTGCTAACATTCTCTTCAGCGCTGCAGGGAAACCAGGAACCACGTGGAGAAGGCACCCACACTGAAAGTGCCTGGAGGGAACATTGGGGCTTCTTCTCAGTGTCTCTGACATAGGGTTTCACTGTCCCGGGAAAGTCTCTGCTAACACCCTGCAGAGCGCTGTGCCCAATCTACAGAAACGTCTTGCGGTATCTCCTACAGGGAAAGTGCCAGGAGGGAATTGTCGAGCTTGTTCTCAGTGTCTCTGAGAATTGCTCTGATTATCCCTGTGACCTCTTTGCTAAGACTCTCCAGAGAGCCGTCCTCAAAACCAACACACATCTTGACATATCTCCCACATTGATCGCAGTGTCTCCAGGAACGGCATTCAAGGAGCCAGGAACTTTTCTCCCTACACTGTCCATTGAGTTGTCCTCAAAACCAATATACATCCTGCTATATCTCCCACATGGAAAGTGCCAGGAGGGAGAAGTGGCGATTATGTTTAGACTTTCTCGGAACTGCTTCAAATCAACTAGATATCTTTGTGCTGTAAATCTCCCAACAGCCAAACGCAAAAGCAGCAAACATCTCGCTGTATGTCCCACATCCAAAGTGCCAAGAGAGAGCTTGCTCTCCCTGTCTTTGAGTACTGTTTTCGCTGTGCCGGTTACCTCTTTGCTAACATTCTCTTCAGCGCTGCAGGGAAACCAGGAACCACGTGGAGAAGGCACCCACACTGAAAGTGCCTGGAGGGAACATTGGGGCTTCTTCTCAGTGTCTCTGACATAGGGTTTCACTGTCCCGGGAAAGTCTCTGCTAACACCCTGCAGAGCGCTGTGCCCAATCTACAGAAACGTCTTGCGGTATCTCCTACAGGGAAAGTGCCAGGAGGGAACTGTCCATCTTGTTCTCAGTGTCTCTGAGAATTGCTCTGATTATCCCTGTGACCTCTTTGCTAAGACTCTCCAGAGAGCCGTCCTCAAAACCAACACACATCTTGACATATCTCCCACATTGATCGCAGTGTCTCCAGGAACGGCATTCAAGGAGCCAGGAACTTTTCTCCCTACACTGTCCATTGAGTTGTCCTCAAAACCAATATACATCCTGCTATATCTCCCACATGGAAAGTGCCAGGAGGGAGAAGTGGCGATTATGTTTAGACTTTCTCGGAACTGCTTCAAATCAACTAGATATCTTTGTGCTGTAAATCTCCCAACAGCCAAACGCAAAAGCAGCAAACATCTCGCTGTATGTCCCACATCCAAAGTGCCAAGAGAGAGCTTGCTCTCCCTGTCTTTGAGTACTGTTTTCGCTGTGCCGGTTACCTCTTTGCTAACATTCTCTTCAGCGCTGCAGGGAAACCAGGAACCACGTGGAGAAGGCACCCACACTGAAAGTGCCTGGAGGGAACATTGGGGCTTCTTCTCAGTGTCTCTGACATAGGGTTTCACTGTCCCGGGAAAGTCTCTGCTAACACCCTGCAGAGCGCTGTGCCCAATCTACAGAAACGTCTTGCGGTATCTCCTACAGGGAAAGTGCCAGGAGGGAATTGTCGAGCTTGTTCTCAGTGTCTCTGAGAATTGCTCTGATTATCCCTGTGACCTCTTTGCTAAGACTCTCCAGAGAGCCGTCCTCAAAACCAACACACATCTTGACATATGTCCCACATTGATCGCAGTGTCTCCAGGAACGGCATTCAAGGAGCCAGGAACTTTTCTCCCTACACTGTCCATTGAGTTGTCCTCAAAACCAATATACATCCTGCTATATCTCCCACATGGAAAGTGCCAGGAGGGAGAAGTGGCGATTATGTTTAGACTTTCTCGGAACTGCTTCAAATCAACTAGATATCTTTGTGCTGTAAATCTCCCAACAGCCAAACGCAAAAGCAGCAAACATCTCGCTGTATGTCCCACATCCAAAGTGCCAAGAGAGAGCTTGCTCTCCCTGTCTTTGAGTACTGTTTTCGCTGTGCCGGTTACCTCTTTGCTAACATTCTCTTCAGCGCTGCAGGGAAACCAGGAACCACGTGGAGAAGGCACCCACACTGAAAGTGCCTGGAGGGAACATTGGGGCTTCTTCTCAGTGTCTCTGACATAGGGTTTCACTGTCCCGGGAAAGTCTCTGCTAACACCCTGCAGAGCGCTGTGCCCAATCTACAGAAACGTCTTGCGGTATCTCCTACAGGGAAAGTGCCAGGAGGGAATTGTCGAGCTTGTTCTCAGTGTCTCTGAGAATTGCTCTGATTATCCCTGTGACCTCTTTGCTAAGACTCTCCAGAGAGCCGTCCTCAAAACCAACACACATCTTGACATATCTCCCACATTGATCGCAGTGTCTCCAGGAGCGGCATTCAAGGAGCCAGGAACTTTTCTCCCTACACTGTCCATTGAGTTGTCCTCAAAACCAATATACATCCTGCTATATCTCCCACATGGAAAGTGCCAGGAGGGAGAAGTGGCGATTATGTTTAGACTTTCTCGGAACTGCTTCAAATCAACTAGATATCTTTGTGCTGTAAATCTCCCAACAGCCAAACGCAAAAGCAGCAAACATCTCGCTGTATGTCCCACATCCAAAGTGCCAAGAGAGAGCTTGCTCTCCCTGTCTTTGAGTACTGTTTTCACTGTCCCGGTTACCTCTTTGCTAACATTCTCTTCAGCGCTGCAGGGAAACCAGGAACCACGTGGAGAAGGCACCCACACTGAAAGTGCCTGGAGGGAACATTGGGGCTTCTTCTCAGTGTCTCTGACATAGGGTTTCACTGTCCCGGGAAAGTCTCTGCTAACACCCTGCAGAGCGCTGTGCCCAATCTACAGAAACGTCTTGCGGTATCTCCTACAGGGAAAGTGCCAGGAGGGAACTGTCCATCTTGTTCTCAGTGTCTCTGAGAATTGCTCTGATTATCCCTGTGACCTCTTTGCTAAGACTCTCCAGAGAGCCGTCCTCAAAACCAACACACATCTTGACATATCTCCCTCATTGATCGCAGTGTCTCCAGGAACGGCATTCAAGGAGCCAGGAACTTTTCTCCCTACACTGTCCATTGAGTTGTCCTCAAAACCAATATACATCCTGCTATATCTCCCACATGGAAAGTGCCAGGAGGGAGAAGTGGCGATTATGTTTAGACTTTCTCGGAACTGCTTCAAATCAACTAGATATCTTTGTGCTGTAAATCTCCCAACAGCCAAACGCAAAAGCAGCAAACATCTCGCTGTATGTCCCACATCCAAAGTGCCAAGAGAGAGCTTGCTCTCCCTGTCTTTGAGTACTGTTTTCGCTGTCCCGGTTACCTCTTTGCTAACATTCTCTTCAGCGCTGCAGTGAAAGCAGGAACCACGTGGAGAAGGCACCCACACTGAAAGTGCCTGGAGGGAACATTGGGGCTTCTTCTCAGTGTCTCTGACATAGGGTTTCACTGTCCCGGGAAAGTCTCTGCTAACACCCTGCAGAGCGCTGTGCCCAATCTACAGAAACGTCTTGCGGTATCTCCTACAGGGAAAGTGCCAGGAGGGAACTGTCCATCTTGTTCTCAGTGTCTCTGAGAATTGCTCTGATTATCCCTGTGACCTCTTTGCTAAGACTCTCCAGAGAGCCGTCCTCAAAACAAACACACATCTTGACATATGTCCCACATTGATCGCAGTGTCTCCAGGAACGGCATTCAAGGAGCCAGGAACTTTTCTCCCTACACTGTCCATTGAGTTGTCCTCAAAACCAATATACATCCTGCTATATCTCCCACATGGAAAGTGCCAGGAGGGAGAAGTGGCGATTATGTTTAGACTTTCTCGGAACTGCTTCAAATCAACTAGATATCTTTGTGCTGTAAATCTCCCAACAGCCAAACGCAAAAGCAGCAAACATCTCGCTGTATGTCCCACATCCAAAGTGCCAAGAGAGAGCTTGCTCTCCCTGTCTTTGAGTACTGTTTTCGCTGTGCCGGTTACCTCTTTGCTAACATTCTCTTCAGCGCTGCAGGGAAACCAGGAACCACGTGGAGAAGGCACCCACACTGAAAGTGCCTGGAGGGAACATTGGGGCTTCTTCTCAGTGTCTCTGACATAGGGTTTCACTGTCCCGGGAAAGTCTCTGCTAACACCCTGCAGAGCGCTGTGCCCAATCTACAGAAACGTCTTGCGGTATCTCCTACAGGGAAAGTGCCAGGAGGGAACTGTCCATCTTGTTCTCAGTGTCTCTGAGAATTGCTCTGATTATCCCTGTGACCTCTTTGCTAAGACTCTCCAGAGAGCCGTCCTCAAAACCAACACACATCTTGACATATCTCCCACATTGATCGCAGTGTCTCCAGGAACGGCATTCAAGGAGCCAGGAACTTTTCTCCCTACACTGTCCATTGAGTTGTCCTCAAAACCAATATACATCCTGCTATATCTCCCACATGGAAAGTGCCAGGAGGGAGAAGTGGCGATTATGTTTAGACTTTCTCGGAACTGCTTCAAATCAACTAGATATCTTTGTGCTGTAAATCTCCCAACAGCCAAACGCAAAAGCAGCAAACATCTCGCTGTATGTCCCACATCCAAAGTGCCAAGAGAGAGCTTGCTCTCCCTGTCTTTGAGTACTGTTTTCGCTGTGCCGGTTACCTCTTTGCTAACATTCTCTTCAGCGCTGCAGGGAAACCAGGAACCACGTGGAGAAGGCACCCACACTGAAAGTGCCTGGAGGGAACATTGGGGCTTCTTCTCAGTGTCTCTGACATAGGGTTTCACTGTCCCGGGAAAGTCTCTGCTAACACCCTGCAGAGCGCTGTGCCCAATCTACAGAAACGTCTTGCGGTATCTCCTACAGGGAAAGTGCCAGGAGGGAATTGTCGAGCTTGTTCTCAGTGTCTCTGAGAATTGCTCTGATTATCCCTGTGACCTCTTTGCTAAGACTCTCCAGAGAGCCGTCCTCAAAACCAACACACATCTTGACATATCTCCCACATTGATCGCAGTGTCTCCAGGAACGGCATTCAAGGAGCCAGGAACTTTTCTCCCTACACTGTCCATTGAGTTGTCCTCAAAACCAATATACATCCTGCTATATCTCCCACATGGAAAGTGCCAGGAGGGAGAAGTGGCGATTATGTTTAGACTTTCTCGGAACTGCTTCAAATCAACTAGATATCTTTGTGCTGTAAATCTCCCAACAGCCAAACGCAAAAGCAGCAAACATCTCGCTGTATGTCCCACATCCAAAGTGCCAAGAGAGAGCTTGCTCTCCCTGTCTTTGAGTACTGTTTTCGCCTTGCCGGTTACCTCTTTGCTAACATTCTCTTCAGCGCTGCAGGGAAACCAGGAACCACGTGGAGAAGGCACCCACACTGAAAGTGCCTGGAGGGAACATTGGGGCTTCTTCTCAGTGTCTCTGACATAGGGTTTCACTGTCCCGGGAAAGTCTCTGCTAACACCCTGCAGAGCGCTGTGCCCAATCTACAGAAACGTCTTGCGGTATCTCCTACAGGGAAAGTGCCAGGAGGGAACTGTCCATCTTGTTCTCAGTGTCTCTGAGAATTGCTCTGATTATCCCTGTGACCTCTTTGCTAAGACTCTCCAGAGAGCCGTCCTCAAAACCAACACACATCTTGACATATCTCCCACATTGATCGCAGTGTCTCCAGGAACGGCATTCAAGGAGCCAGGAACTTTTCTCCCTACACTGTCCATTGAGTTGTCCTCAAAACCAATATACATCCTGCTATATCTCCCACATGGAAAGTGCCAGGAGGGAGAAGTGGCGATTATGTTTAGACTTTCTCGGAACTGCTTCAAATCAACTAGATATCTTTGTGCTGTAAATCTCCCAACAGCCAAACGCAAAAGCAGCAAACATCTCGCTGTATGTCCCACATCCAAAGTGCCAAGAGAGAGCTTGCTCTCCCTGTCTTTGAGTACTGTTTTCACTGTCCCGGTTACCTCTTTGCTAACATTCTCTTCAGCGCTGCAGGGAAACCAGGAACCACGTGGAGAAGGCACCCACACTGAAAGTGCCTGGAGGGAACATTGGGGCTTCTTCTCAGTGTCTCTGACATAGGGTTTCACTGTCCCGGGAAAGTCTCTGCTAACACCCTGCAGAGCGCTGTGCCCAATCTACAGAAACGTCTTGCGGTATCTCCTACAGGGAAAGTGCCAGGAGGGAACTGTCCATCTTGTTCTCAGTGTCTCTGAGAATTGCTCTGATTATCCCTGTGACCTCTTTGCTAAGACTCTCCAGAGAGCCGTCCTCAAAACCAACACACATCTTGACATATCTCCCACATTGATCGCAGTGTCTCCAGGAACGGCATTCAAGGAGCCAGGAACTTTTCTCCCTACACTGTCCATTGAGTTGTCCTCAAAACCAATATACATCCTGCTATATCTCCCACATGGAAAGTGCCAGGAGGGAGAAGTGGCGATTATGTTTAGACTTTCTCGGAACTGCTTCAAATCAACTAGATATCTTTGTGCTGTAAATCTCCCAACAGCCAAACGCAAAAGCAGCAAACATCTCGCTGTATGTCCCACATCCAAAGTGCCAAGAGAGAGCTTGCTCTCCCTCTCTTTGAGTACTGTTTTCACTGTGCCGGTTACCTCTTTGCTAACATTCTCTTCAGCGCTGCAGGGAAACCAGGAACCACGTGGAGAAGGCACCCACACTGAAAGTGCCTGGAGGGAACATTGGGGCTTCTTCTCAGTGTCTCTGACATAGGGTTTCACTGTCCCGGGAAAGTCTCTGCTAACACCCTGCAGAGCGCTGTGCCCAATCTACAGAAACGTCTTGCGGTATCTCCTACAGGGAAAGTGCCAGGAGGGAATTGTCGAGCTTGTTCTCAGTGTCTCTGAGAATTGCTCTGATTATCCCTGTGACCTCTTTGCTAAGACTCTCCAGAGAGCCGTCCTCAAAACCAACACACATCTTGACATATCTCCCACATTGATCGCAGTGTCTCCAGGAACGGCATTCAAGGAGCCAGGAACTTTTCTCCCTACACTGTCCATTGAGTTGTCCTCAAAACCAATATACATCCTGCTATATCTCCCACATGGAAAGTGCCAGGAGGGAGAAGTGGCGATTATGTTTAGACTTTCTCGGAACTGCTTCAAATCAACTAGATATCTTTGTGCTGTAAATCTCCCAACAGCCAAACGCAAAAGCAGCAAACATCTCGCTGTATGTCCCACATCCAAAGTGCCAAGAGAGAGCTTGCTCTCCCTGTCTTTGAGTACTGTTTTCACTGTCCCGGTTGCCTCTTTGCTAACATTCTCTTCAGCGCTGCAGGGAAACCAGGAACCACGTGGAGAAGGCACCCACACTGAAAGTGCCTGGAGGGAACACTGGGGCTTCTTCTCAGTGTCTCTGACATAGGGTTTCACTGTCCCGGGAAAGTCTCTGCTAACACCCTGCAGAGCGCTGTGCCCAATCTACAGAAACGTCTTGCGGTATCTCCTACAGGGAAAGTGCCAGGAGGGAACTGTCCATCTTGTTCTCAGTGTCTCTGAGAATTGCTCTGATTATCCCTGTGACCTCTTTGCTAAGACTCTCCAGAGAGCCGTCCTCAAAACAAACACACATCTTGACATATGTCCCACATTGATCGCAGTGTCTCCAGGAACGGCATTCAAGGAGCCAGGAACTTTTCTCCCTACACTGTCCATTGAGTTGTCCTCAAAACCAATATACATCCTGCTATATCTCCCACATGGAAAGTGCCAGGAGGGAGAAGTGGCGATTATGTTTAGACTTTCTCGGAACTGCTTCAAATCAACTAGATATCTTTGTGCTGTAAATCTCCCAACAGCCAAACGCAAAAGCAGCAAACATCTCGCTGTATGTCCCACATCCAAAGTGCCAAGAGAGAGCTTGCTCTCCCTGTCTTTGAGTACTGTTTTCGCTGTGCCGGTTACCTCTTTGCTAACATTCTCTTCAGCGCTGCAGGGAAACCAGGAACCACGTGGAGAAGGCACCCACACTGAAAGTGCCTGGAGGGAACATTGGGGCTTCTTCTCAGTGTCTCTGACATAGGGTTTCACTGTCCCGGGAAAGTCTCTGCTAACACCCTGCAGAGCGCTGTGCCCAATCTACAGAAACGTCTTGCGGTATCTCCTACAGGGAAAGTGCCAGGAGGGAACTGTCCATCTTGTTCTCAGTGTCTCTGAGAATTGCTCTGATTATCCCTGTGACCTCTTTGCTAAGACTCTCCAGAGAGCCGTCCTCAAAACCAACACACATCTTGACATATCTCCCACATTGATCGCAGTGTCTCCAGGAACGGCATTCAAGGAGCCAGGAACTTTTCTCCCTACACTGTCCATTGAGTTGTCCTCAAAACCAATATACATCCTGCTATATCTCCCACATGGAAAGTGCCAGGAGGGAGAAGTGGCGATTATGTTTAGACTTTCTCGGAACTGCTTCAAATCAACTAGATATCTTTGTGCTGTAAATCTCCCAACAGCCAAACGCAAAAGCAGCAAACATCTCGCTGTATGTCCCACATCCAAAGTGCCAAGAGAGAGCTTGCTCTCCCTCTCTTTGAGTACTGTTTTCACTGTCCCGGTTACCTCTTTGCTAACATTCTCTTCAGCGCTGCAGGGAAACCAGGAACCACGTGGAGAAGGCACCCACACTGAAAGTGCCTGGAGGGAACATTGGGGCTTCTTCTCAGTGTCTCTGACATAGGGTTTCACTGTCCCGGGAAAGTCTCTGCTAACACCCTGCAGAGCGCTGTGCCCAATCTACAGAAACGTCTTGCGGTATCTCCTACAGGGAAAGTGCCAGGAGGGAACTGTCCATCTTGTTCTCAGTGTCTCTGAGAATTGCTCTGATTATCCCTGTGACCTCTTTGCTAAGACTCTCCAGAGAGCCGTCCTCAAAACAAACACACATCTTGACATATGTCCCACATTGATCGCAGTGTCTCCAGGAACGGCATTCAAGGAGCCAGGAACTTTTCTCCCTACACTGTCCATTGAGTTGTCCTCAAAACCAATATACATCCTGCTATATCTCCCACATGGAAAGTGCCAGGAGGGAGAAGTGGCGATTATGTTTAGACTTTCTCGGAACTGCTTCAAATCAACTAGATATCTTTGTGCTGTAAATCTCCCAACAGCCAAACGCAAAAGCAGCAAACATCTCGCTGTATGTCCCACATCCAAAGTGCCAAGAGAGAGCTTGCTCTCCCTGTCTTTGAGTACTGTTTTCGCTGTGCCGGTTACCTCTTTGCTAACATTCTCTTCAGCGCTGCAGGGAAACCAGGAACCACGTGGAGAAGGCACCCACACTGAAAGTGCCTGGAGGGAACATTGGGGCTTCTTCTCAGTGTCTCTGACATAGGGTTTCACTGTCCCGGGAAAGTCTCTGCTAACACCCTGCAGAGCGCTGTGCCCAATCTACAGAAACGTCTTGCGGTATCTCCTACAGGGAAAGTGCCAGGAGGGAACTGTCCATCTTGTTCTCAGTGTCTCTGAGAATTGCTCTGATTATCCCTGTGACCTCTTTGCTAAGACTCTCCAGAGAGCCGTCCTCAAAACCAACACACATCTTGACATATCTCCCACATTGATCGCAGTGTCTCCAGGAACGGCATTCAAGGAGCCAGGAACTTTTCTCCCTACACTGTCCATTGAGTTGTCCTCAAAACCAATATACATCCTGCTATATCTCCCACATGGAAAGTGCCAGGAGGGAGAAGTGGCGATTATGTTTAGACTTTCTCGGAACTGCTTCAAATCAACTAGATATCTTTGTGCTGTAAATCTCCCAACAGCCAAACGCAAAAGCAGCAAACATCTCGCTGTATGTCCCACATCCAAAGTGCCAAGAGAGAGCTTGCTCTCCCTGTCTTTGAGTACTGTTTTCGCTGTCCCGGTTACCTCTTTGCTAACATTCTCTTCAGCGCTGCAGGGAAACCAGGAACCACGTGGAGAAGGCACCCACACTGAAAGTGCCTGGAGGGAACATTGGGGCTTCTTCTCAGTGTCTCTGACATAGGGTTTCACTGTCCCGGGAAAGTCTCTGCTAACACCCTGCAGAGCGCTGTGCCCAATCTACAGAAACGTCTTGCGGTATCTCCTACAGGGAAAGTGCCAGGAGGGAACTGTCCATCTTGTTCTCAGTGTTTCTGAGAATTGCTCTGATTATCCCTGTGACCTCTTTGCTAAGACTCTCCAGAGAGCCGTCCTCAAAACCAACACACATCTTGACATATCTCCCACATTGATCGCAGTGTCTCCAGGAACGGCATTCAAGGAGCCAGGAACTTTTCTCCCTACACTGTCCATTGAGTTGTCCTCAAAACCAATATACATCCTGCTATATCTCCCACATGGAAAGTGCCAGGAGGGAGAAGTGGCGATTATGTTTAGACTTTCTCGGAACTGCTTCAAATCAACTAGATATCTTTGTGCTGTAAATCTCCCAACAGCCAAACGCAAAAGCAGCAAACATCTCGCTGTATGTCCCACATCCAAAGTGCCAAGAGAGAGCTTGCTCTCCCTGTCTTTGAGTACTGTTTTCGCTGTGCCGGTTACCTCTTTGCTAACATTCTCTTCAGCGCTGCAGGGAAACCAGGAACCACGTGGAGAAGGCACCCACACTGAAAGTGCCTGGAGGGAACATTGGGGCTTCTTCTCAGTGTCTCTGACATAGGGTTTCACTGTCCCGGGAAAGTCTCTGCTAACACCCTGCAGAGCGCTGTGCCCAATCTACAGAAACGTCTTGCGGTATCTCCTACAGGGAAAGTGCCAGGAGGGAATTGTCGAGCTTGTTCTCAGTGTCTCTGAGAATTGCTCTGATTATCCCTGTGACCTCTTTGCTAAGACTCTCCAGAGAGCCGTCCTCAAAACCAACACACATCTTGACATATCTCCCACATTGATCGCAGTGTCTCCAGGAACGGCATTCAAGGAGCCAGGAACTTTTCTCCCTACACTGTCCATTGAGTTGTCCTCAAAACCAATATACATCCTGCTATATCTCCCACATGGAAAGTGCCAGGAGGGAGAAGTGGCGATTATGTTTAGACTTTCTCGGAACTGCTTCAAATCAACTAGATATCTTTGTGCTGTAAATCTCCCAACAGCCAAACGCAAAAGCAGCAAACATCTCGCTGTATGTCCCACATCCAAAGTGCCAAGAGAGAGCTTGCTCTCCCTGTCTTTGAGTACTGTTTTCGCTGTGCCGGTTACCTCTTTGCTAACATTCTCTTCAGCGCTGCAGGGAAACCAGGAACCACGTGGAGAAGGCACCCACACTGAAAGTGCCTGGAGGGAACATTGGGGCTTCTTCTCAGTGTCTCTGACATAGGGTTTCACTGTCCCGGGAAAGTCTCTGCTAACACCCTGCAGAGCGCTGTGCCCAATCTACAGAAACGTCTTGCGGTATCTCCTACAGGGAAAGTGCCAGGAGGGAATTGTCGAGCTTGTTCTCAGTGTCTCTGAGAATTGCTCTGATTATCCCTGTGACCTCTTTGCTAAGACTCTCCAGAGAGCCGTCCTCAAAACCAACACACATCTTGACATATCTCCCACATTGATCGCAGTGTCTCCAGGAACGGCATTCAAGGAGCCAGGAACTTTTCTCCCTACACTGTCCATTGAGTTGTCCTCAAAACCAATATACATCCTGCTATATCTCCCACATGGAAAGTGCCAGGAGGGAGAAGTGGCGATTATGTTTAGACTTTCTCGGAACTGCTTCAAATCAACTAGATATCTTTGTGCTGTAAATCTCCCAACAGCCAAACGCAAAAGCAGCAAACATCTCGCTGTATGTCCCACATCCAAAGTGCCAAGAGAGAGCTTGCTCTCCCTGTCTTTGAGTACTGTTTTCGCTGTGCCGGTTACCTCTTTGCTAACATTCTCTTCAGCGCTGCAGGGAAACCAGGAACCACGTGGAGAAGGCACCCACACTGAAAGTGCCTGGAGGGAACATTGGGGCTTCTTCTCAGTGTCTCTGACATAGGGTTTCACTGTCCCGGGAAAGTCTCTGCTAACACCCTGCAGAGCGCTGTGCCCAATCTACAGAAACGTCTTGCGGTATCTCCTACAGGGAAAGTGCCAGGAGGGAACTGTCCATCTTGTTCTCAGTGTCTCTGAGAATTGCTCTGATTATCCCTGTGACCTCTTTGCTAAGACTCTCCAGAGAGCCGTCCTCAAAACCAACACACATCTTGACATATCTCCCACATTGATCGCAGTGTCTCCAGGAACGGCATTCAAGGAGCCAGGAACTTTTCTCCCTACACTGTCCATTGAGTTGTCCTCAAAACCAATATACATCCTGCTATATCTCCCACATGGAAAGTGCCAGGAGGGAGAAGTGGCGATTATGTTTAGACTTTCTCGGAACTGCTTCAAATCAACTAGATATCTTTGTGCTGTAAATCTCCCAACAGCCAAACGCAAAAGCAGCAAACATCTCGCTGTATGTCCCACATCCAAAGTGCCAAGAGAGAGCTTGCTCTCCCTGTCTTTGAGTACTGTTTTCACTGTCCCGGTTACCTCTTTGCTAACATTCTCTTCAGCGCTGCAGGGAAACCAGGAACCACGTGGAGAAGGCACCCACACTGAAAGTGCCTGGAGGGAACATTGGGGCTTCTTCTCAGTGTCTCTGACATAGGGTTTCACTGTCCCGGGAAAGTCTCTGCTAACACCCTGCAGAGCGCTGTGCCCAATCTACAGAAACGTCTTGCGGTATCTCCTACAGGGAAAGTGCCAGGAGGGAACTGTCCATCTTGTTCTCAGTGTCTCTGAGAATTGCTCTGATTATCCCTGTGACCTCTTTGCTAAGACTCTCCAGAGAGCCGTCCTCAAAACCAACACACATCTTGACATATCTCCCACATTGATCGCAGTGTCTCCAGGAACGGCATTCAAGGAGCCAGGAACTTTTCTCCCTACACTGTCCATTGAGTTGTCCTCAAAACCAATATACATCCTGCTATATCTCCCACATGGAAAGTGCCAGGAGGGAGAAGTGGCGATTATGTTTAGACTTTCTCGGAACTGCTTCAAATCAACTAGATATCTTTGTGCTGTAAATCTCCCAACAGCCAAACGCAAAAGCAGCAAACATCTCGCTGTATGTCCCACATCCAAAGTGCCAAGAGAGAGCTTGCTCTCCCTGTCTTTGAGTACTGTTTTCGCTGTGCCGGTTACCTCTTTGCTAACATTCTCTTCAGCGCTGCAGGGAAACCAGGAACCACGTGGAGAAGGCACCCACACTGAAAGTGCCTGGAGGGAACATTGGGGCTTCTTCTCAGTGTCTCTGACATAGGGTTTCACTGTCCCGGGAAAGTCTCTGCTAACACCCTGCAGAGCGCTGTGCCCAATCTACAGAAACGTCTTGCGGTATCTCCTACAGGGAAAGTGCCAGGAGGGAATTGTCGAGCTTGTTCTCAGTGTCTCTGAGAATTGCTCTGATTATCCCTGTGACCTCTTTGCTAAGACTCTCCAGAGAGCCGTCCTCAAAACCAACACACATCTTGACATATCTCCCACATTGATCGCAGTGTCTCCAGGAACGGCATTCAAGGAGCCAGGAACTTTTCTCCCTACACTGTCCATTGAGTTGTCCTCAAAACCAATATACATCCTGCTATATCTCCCACATGGAAAGTGCCAGGAGGGAGAAGTGGCGATTATGTTTAGACTTTCTCGGAACTGCTTCAAATCAACTAGATATCTTTGTGCTGTAAATCTCCCAACAGCCAAACGCAAAAGCAGCAAACATCTCGCTGTATGTCCCACATCCAAAGTGCCAAGAGAGAGCTTGCTCTCCCTGTCTTTGAGTACTGTTTTCGCTGTGCCGGTTACCTCTTTGCTAACATTCTCTTCAGCGCTGCAGGGAAACCAGGAACCACGTGGAGAAGGCACCCACACTGAAAGTGCCTGGAGGGAACATTGGGGCTTCTTCTCAGTGTCTCTGACATAGGGTTTCACTGTCCCGGGAAAGTCTCTGCTAACACCCTGCAGAGCGCTGTGCCCAATCTACAGAAACGTCTTGCGGTATCTCCTACAGGGAAAGTGCCAGGAGGGAATTGTCGAGCTTGTTCTCAGTGTCTCTGAGAATTGCTCTGATTATCCCTGTGACCTCTTTGCTAAGACTCTCCAGAGAGCCGTCCTCAAAACCAACACACATCTTGACATATCTCCCACATTGATCGCAGTGTCTCCAGGAACGGCATTCAAGGAGCCAGGAACTTTTCTCCCTACACTGTCCATTGAGTTGTCCTCAAAACCAATATACATCCTGCTATATCTCCCACATGGAAAGTGCCAGGAGGGAGAAGTGGCGATTATGTTTAGACTTTCTCGGAACTGCTTCAAATCAACTAGATATCTTTGTGCTGTAAATCTCCCAACAGCCAAACGCAAAAGCAGCAAACATCTCGCTGTATGTCCCACATCCAAAGTGCCAAGAGAGAGCTTGCTCTCCCTGTCTTTGAGTACTGTTTTCGCTGTGCCGGTTACCTCTTTGCTAACATTCTCTTCAGCGCTGCAGGGAAACCAGGAACCACGTGGAGAAGGCACCCACACTGAAAGTGCCTGGAGGGAACATTGGGGCTTCTTCTCAGTGTCTCTGACATAGGGTTTCACTGTCCCGGGAAAGTCTCTGCTAACACCCTGCAGAGCGCTGTGCCCAATCTACAGAAACGTCTTGCGGTATCTCCTACAGGGAAAGTGCCAGGAGGGAATTGTCGAGCTTGTTCTCAGTGTCTCTGAGAATTGCTCTGATTATCCCTGTGACCTCTTTGCTAAGACTCTCCAGAGAGCCGTCCTCAAAACCAACACACATCTTGACATATCTCCCACATTGATCGCAGTGTCTCCAGGAACGGCATTCAAGGAGCCAGGAACTTTTCTCCCTACACTGTCCATTGAGTTGTCCTCAAAACCAATATACATCCTGCTATATCTCCCACATGGAAAGTGCCAGGAGGGAGAAGTGGCGATTATGTTTAGACTTTCTCGGAACTGCTTCAAATCAACTAGATATCTTTGTGCTGTAAATCTCCCAACAGCCAAACGCAAAAGCAGCAAACATCTCGCTGTATGTCCCACATCCAAAGTGCCAAGAGAGAGCTTGCTCTCCCTGTCTTTGAGTACTGTTTTCGCTGTGCCGGTTACCTCTTTGCTAACATTCTCTTCAGCGCTGCAGGGAAACCAGGAACCACGTGGAGAAGGCACCCACACTGAAAGTGCCTGGAGGGAACATTGGGGCTTCTTCTCAGTGTCTCTGACATAGGGTTTCACTGTCCCGGGAAAGTCTCTGCTAACACCCTGCAGAGCGCTGTGCCCAATCTACAGAAACGTCTTGCGGTATCTCCTACAGGGAAAGTGCCAGGAGGGAATTGTCGAGCTTGTTCTCAGTGTCTCTGAGAATTGCTCTGATTATCCCTGTGACCTCTTTGCTAAGACTCTCCAGAGAGCCGTCCTCAAAACCAACACACATCTTGACATATCTCCCACATTGATCGCAGTGTCTCCAGGAACGGCATTCAAGGAGCCAGGAACTTTTCTCCCTACACTGTCCATTGAGTTGTCCTCAAAACCAATATACATCCTGCTATATCTCCCACATGGAAAGTGCCAGGAGGGAGAAGTGGCGATTATGTTTAGACTTTCTCGGAACTGCTTCAAATCAACTAGATATCTTTGTGCTGTAAATCTCCCAACAGCCAAACGCAAAAGCAGCAAACATCTCGCTGTATGTCCCACATCCAAAGTGCCAAGAGAGAGCTTGCTCTCCCTGTCTTTGAGTACTGTTTTCGCTGTGCCGGTTACCTCTTTGCTAACATTCTCTTCAGCGCTGCAGGGAAACCAGGAACCACGTGGAGAAGGCACCCACACTGAAAGTGCCTGGAGGGAACATTGGGGCTTCTTCTCAGTGTCTCTGACATAGGGTTTCACTGTCCCGGGAAAGTCTCTGCTAACACCCTGCAGAGCGCTGTGCCCAATCTACAGAAACGTCTTGCGGTATCTCCTACAGGGAAAGTGCCAGGAGGGAATTGTCGAGCTTGTTCTCAGTGTCTCTGAGAATTGCTCTGATTATCCCTGTGACCTCTTTGCTAAGACTCTCCAGAGAGCCGTCCTCAAAACCAACACACATCTTGACATATCTCCCACATTGATCGCAGTGTCTCCAGGAACGGCATTCAAGGAGCCAGGAACTTTTCTCCCTACACTGTCCATTGAGTTGTCCTCAAAACCAATATACATCCTGCTATATCTCCCACATGGAAAGTGCCAGGAGGGAGAAGTGGCGATTATGTTTAGACTTTCTCGGAACTGCTTCAAATCAACTAGATATCTTTGTGCTGTAAATCTCCCAACAGCCAAACGCAAAAGCAGCAAACATCTCGCTGTATGTCCCACATCCAAAGTGCCAAGAGAGAGCTTGCTCTCCCTGTCTTTGAGTACTGTTTTCGCTGTGCCGGTTACCTCTTTGCTAACATTCTCTTCAGCGCTGCAGGGAAACCAGGAACCACGTGGAGAAGGCACCCACACTGAAAGTGCCTGGAGGGAACATTGGGGCTTCTTCTCAGTGTCTCTGACATAGGGTTTCACTGTCCCGGGAAAGTCTCTGCTAACACCCTGCAGAGCGCTGTGCCCAATCTACAGAAACGTCTTGCGGTATCTCCTACAGGGAAAGTGCCAGGAGGGAACTGTCCATCTTGTTCTCAGTGTCTCTGAGAATTGCTCTGATTATCCCTGTGACCTCTTTGCTAAGACTCTCCAGAGAGCCGTCCTCAAAACCAACACACATCTTGACATATCTCCCACATTGATCGCAGTGTCTCCAGGAACGGCATTCAAGGAGCCAGGAACTTTTCTCCCTACACTGTCCATTGAGTTGTCCTCAAAACCAATATACATCCTGCTATATCTCCCACATGGAAAGTGCCAGGAGGGAGAAGTGGCGATTATGTTTAGACTTTCTCGGAACTGCTTCAAATCAACTAGATATCTTTGTGCTGTAAATCTCCCAACAGCCAAACGCAAAAGCAGCAAACATCTCGCTGTATGTCCCACATCCAAAGTGCCAAGAGAGAGCTTGCTCTCCCTGTCTTTGAGTACTGTTTTCACTGTCCCGGTTACCTCTTTGCTAACATTCTCTTCAGCGCTGCAGGGAAACCAGGAACCACGTGGAGAAGGCACCCACACTGAAAGTGCCTGGAGGGAACATTGGGGCTTCTTCTCAGTGTCTCTGACATAGGGTTTCACTGTCCCGGGAAAGTCTCTGCTAACACCCTGCAGAGCGCTGTGCCCAATCTACAGAAACGTCTTGCGGTATCTCCTACAGGGAAAGTGCCAGGAGGGAACTGTCCATCTTGTTCTCAGTGTCTCTGAGAATTGCTCTGATTATCCCTGTGACCTCTTTGCTAAGACTCTCCAGAGAGCCGTCCTCAAAACCAACACACATCTTGACATATCTCCCACATTGATCGCAGTGTCTCCAGGAACGGCATTCAAGGAGCCAGGAACTTTTCTCCCTACACTGTCCATTGAGTTGTCCTCAAAACCAATATACATCCTGCTATATCTCCCACATGGAAAGTGCCAGGAGGGAGAAGTGGCGATTATGTTTAGACTTTCTCGGAACTGCTTCAAATCAACTAGATATCTTTGTGCTGTAAATCTCCCAACAGCCAAACGCAAAAGCAGCAAACATCTCGCTGTATGTCCCACATCCAAAGTGCCAAGAGAGAGCTTGCTCTCCCTGTCTTTGAGTACTGTTTTCGCTGTGCCGGTTACCTCTTTGCTAACATTCTCTTCAGCGCTGCAGGGAAACCAGGAACCACGTGGAGAAGGCACCCACACTGAAAGTGCCTGGAGGGAACATTGGGGCTTCTTCTCAGTGTCTCTGACATAGGGTTTCACTGTCCCGGGAAAGTCTCTGCTAACACCCTGCAGAGCGCTGTGCCCAATCTACAGAAACGTCTTGCGGTATCTCCTACAGGGAAAGTGCCAGGAGGGAATTGTCGAGCTTGTTCTCAGTGTCTCTGAGAATTGCTCTGATTATCCCTGTGACCTCTTTGCTAAGACTCTCCAGAGAGCCGTCCTCAAAACCAACACACATCTTGACATATCTCCCACATTGATCGCAGTGTCTCCAGGAACGGCATTCAAGGAGCCAGGAACTTTTCTCCCTACACTGTCCATTGAGTTGTCCTCAAAACCAATATACATCCTGCTATATCTCCCACATGGAAAGTGCCAGGAGGGAGAAGTGGCGATTATGTTTAGACTTTCTCGGAACTGCTTCAAATCAACTAGATATCTTTGTGCTGTAAATCTCCCAACAGCCAAACGCAAAAGCAGCAAACATCTCGCTGTATGTCCCACATCCAAAGTGCCAAGAGAGAGCTTGCTCTCCCTGTCTTTGAGTACTGTTTTCGCTGTGCCGGTTACCTCTTTGCTAACATTCTCTTCAGCGCTGCAGGGAAACCAGGAACCACGTGGAGAAGGCACCCACACTGAAAGTGCCTGGAGGGAACATTGGGGCTTCTTCTCAGTGTCTCTGACATAGGGTTTCACTGTCCCGGGAAAGTCTCTGCTAACACCCTGCAGAGCGCTGTGCCCAATCTACAGAAACGTCTTGCGGTATCTCCTACAGGGAAAGTGCCAGGAGGGAATTGTCGAGCTTGTTCTCAGTGTCTCTGAGAATTGCTCTGATTATCCCTGTGACCTCTTTGCTAAGACTCTCCAGAGAGCCGTCCTCAAAACCAACACACATCTTGACATATCTCCCACATTGATCGCAGTGTCTCCAGGAACGGCATTCAAGGAGCCAGGAACTTTTCTCCCTACACTGTCCATTGAGTTGTCCTCAAAACCAATATACATCCTGCTATATCTCCCACATGGAAAGTGCCAGGAGGGAGAAGTGGCGATTATGTTTAGACTTTCTCGGAACTGCTTCAAATCAACTAGATATCTTTGTGCTGTAAATCTCCCAACAGCCAAACGCAAAAGCAGCAAACATCTCGCTGTATGTCCCACATCCAAAGTGCCAAGAGAGAGCTTGCTCTCCCTGTCTTTGAGTACTGTTTTCGCTGTGCCGGTTACCTCTTTGCTAACATTCTCTTCAGCGCTGCAGGGAAACCAGGAACCACGTGGAGAAGGCACCCACACTGAAAGTGCCTGGAGGGAACATTGGGGCTTCTTCTCAGTGTCTCTGACATAGGGTTTCACTGTCCCGGGAAAGTCTCTGCTAACACCCTGCAGAGCGCTGTGCCCAATCTACAGAAACGTCTTGCGGTATCTCCTACAGGGAAAGTGCCAGGAGGGAATTGTCGAGCTTGTTCTCAGTGTCTCTGAGAATTGCTCTGATTATCCCTGTGACCTCTTTGCTAAGACTCTCCAGAGAGCCGTCCTCAAAACCAACACACATCTTGACATATCTCCCACATTGATCGCAGTGTCTCCAGGAACGGCATTCAAGGAGCCAGGAACTTTTCTCCCTACACTGTCCATTGAGTTGTCCTCAAAACCAATATACATCCTGCTATATCTCCCACATGGAAAGTGCCAGGAGGGAGAAGTGGCGATTATGTTTAGACTTTCTCGGAACTGCTTCAAATCAACTAGATATCTTTGTGCTGTAAATCTCCCAACAGCCAAACGCAAAAGCAGCAAACATCTCGCTGTATGTCCCACATCCAAAGTGCCAAGAGAGAGCTTGCTCTCCCTCTCTTTGAGTACTGTTTTCGCTGTGCCGGTTACCTCTTTGCTAACATTCTCTTCAGCGCTGCAGGGAAACCAGGAACCACGTGGAGAAGGCACCCACACTGAAAGTGCCTGGAGGGAACATTGGGGCTTCTTCTCAGTGTCTCTGACATAGGGTTTCACTGTCCCGGGAAAGTCTCTGCTAACACCCTGCAGAGCGCTGTGCCCAATCTACAGAAACGTCTTGCGGTATCTCCTACAGGGAAAGTGCCAGGAGGGAATTGTCGAGCTTGTTCTCAGTGTCTCTGAGAATTGCTCTGATTATCCCTGTGACCTCTTTGCTAAGACTCTCCAGAGAGCCGTCCTCAAAACCAACACACATCTTGACATATGTCCCACATTGATCGCAGTGTCTCCAGGAACGGCATTCAAGGAGCCAGGAACTTTTCTCCCTACACTGTCCATTGAGTTGTCCTCAAAACCAATATACATCCTGCTATATCTCCCACATGGAAAGTGCCAGGAGGGAGAAGTGGCGATTATGTTTAGACTTTCTCGGAACTGCTTCAAATCAACTAGATATCTTTGTGCTGTAAATCTCCCAACAGCCAAACGCAAAAGCAGCAAACATCTCGCTGTATGTCCCACATCCAAAGTGCCAAGAGAGAGCTTGCTCTCCCTCTCTTTGAGTACTGTTTTCGCTGTGCCGGTTACCTCTTTGCTAACATTCTCTTCAGCGCTGCAGGGAAACCAGGAACCACGTGGAGAAGGCACCCACACTGAAAGTGCCTGGAGGGAACATTGGGGCTTCTTCTCAGTGTCTCTGACATAGGGTTTCACTGTCCCGGGAAAGTCTCTGCTAACACCCTGCAGAGCGCTGTGCCCAATCTACAGAAACGTCTTGCGGTATCTCCTACAGGGAAAGTGCCAGGAGGGAACTGTCCATCTTGTTCTCAGTGTCTCTGAGAATTGCTCTGATTATCCCTGTGACCTCTTTGCTAAGACTCTCCAGAGAGCCGTCCTCAAAACAAACACACATCTTGACATATCTCCCACATTGATCGCAGTGTCTCCAGGAACGGCATTCAAGGAGCCAGGAACTTTTCTCCCTACACTGTCCATTGAGTTGTCCTCAAAACCAATATACATCCTGCTATATCTCCCACATGGAAAGTGCCAGGAGGGAGAAGTGGCGATTATGTTTAGACTTTCTCGGAACTGCTTCAAATCAACTAGATATCTTTGTGCTGTAAATCTCCCAACAGCCAAACGCAAAAGCAGCAAACATCTCGCTGTATGTCCCACATCCAAAGTGCCAAGAGAGAGCTTGCTCTCCCTCTCTTTGAGTACTGTTTTCGCTGTGCCGGTTACCTCTTTGCTAACATTCTCTTCAGCGCTGCAGGGAAACCAGGAACCACGTGGAGAAGGCACCCACACTGAAAGTGCCTGGAGGGAACATTGGGGCTTCTTCTCAGTGTCTCTGACATAGGGTTTCACTGTCCCGGGAAAGTCTCTGCTAACACCCTGCAGAGCGCTGTGCCCAATCTACAGAAACGTCTTGCGGTATCTCCTACAGGGAAAGTGCCAGGAGGGAATTGTCGAGCTTGTTCTCAGTGTCTCTGAGAATTGCTCTGATTATCCCTGTGACCTCTTTGCTAAGACTCTCCAGAGAGCCGTCCTCAAAACCAACACACATCTTGACATATCTCCCTCATTGATCGCAGTGTCTCCAGGAACGGCATTCAAGGAGCCAGGAACTTTTCTCCCTACACTGTCCATTGAGTTGTCCTCAAAACCAATATACATCCTGCTATATCTCCCACATGGAAAGTGCCAGGAGGGAGAAGTGGCGATTATGTTTAGACTTTCTCGGAACTGCTTCAAATCAACTAGATATCTTTGTGCTGTAAATCTCCCAACAGCCAAACGCAAAAGCAGCAAACATCTCGCTGTATGTCCCACATCCAAAGTGCCAAGAGAGAGCTTGCTCTCCCTGTCTTTGAGTACTGTTTTCGCTGTGCCGGTTACCTCTTTGCTAACATTCTCTTCAGCGCTGCAGGGAAACCAGGAACCACGTGGAGAAGGCACCCACACTGAAAGTGCCTGGAGGGAACATTGGGGCTTCTTCTCAGTGTCTCTGACATAGGGTTTCACTGTCCCGGGAAAGTCTCTGCTAACACCCTGCAGAGCGCTGTGCCCAATCTACAGAAACGTCTTGCGGTATCTCCTACAGGGAAAGTGCCAGGAGGGAATTGTCGAGCTTGTTCTCAGTGTCTCTGAGAATTGCTCTGATTATCCCTGTGACCTCTTTGCTAAGACTCTCCAGAGAGCCGTCCTCAAAACCAACACACATCTTGACATATCTCCCACATTGATCGCAGTGTCTCCAGGAACGGCATTCAAGGAGCCAGGAACTTTTCTCCCTACACTGTCCATTGAGTTGTCCTCAAAACCAATATACATCCTGCTATATCTCCCACATGGAAAGTGCCAGGAGGGAGAAGTGGCGATTATGTTTAGACTTTCTCGGAACTGCTTCAAATCAACTAGATATCTTTGTGCTGTAAATCTCCCAACAGCCAAACGCAAAAGCAGCAAACATCTCGCTGTATGTCCCACATCCAAAGTGCCAAGAGAGAGCTTGCTCTCCCTGTCTTTGAGTACTGTTTTCGCTGTGCCGGTTACCTCTTTGCTAACATTCTCTTCAGCGCTGCAGGGAAACCAGGAACCACGTGGAGAAGGCACCCACACTGAAAGTGCCTGGAGGGAACATTGGGGCTTCTTCTCAGTGTCTCTGACATAGGGTTTCACTGTCCCGGGAAAGTCTCTGCTAACACCCTGCAGAGCGCTGTGCCCAATCTACAGAAACGTCTTGCGGTATCTCCTACAGGGAAAGTGCCAGGAGGGAACTGTCCATCTTGTTCTCAGTGTCTCTGAGAATTGCTCTGATTATCCCTGTGACCTCTTTGCTAAGACTCTCCAGAGAGCCGTCCTCAAAACCAACACACATCTTGACATATCTCCCACATTGATCGCAGTGTCTCCAGGAACGGCATTCAAGGAGCCAGGAACTTTTCTCCCTACACTGTCCATTGAGTTGTCCTCAAAACCAATATACATCCTGCTATATCTCCCACATGGAAAGTGCCAGGAGGGAGAAGTGGCGATTATGTTTAGACTTTCTCGGAACTGCTTCAAATCAACTAGATATCTTTGTGCTGTAAATCTCCCAACAGCCAAACGCAAAAGCAGCAAACATCTCGCTGTATGTCCCACATCCAAAGTGCCAAGAGAGAGCTTGCTCTCCCTGTCTTTGAGTACTGTTTTCACTGTCCCGGTTACCTCTTTGCTAACATTCTCTTCAGCGCTGCAGGGAAACCAGGAACCACGTGGAGAAGGCACCCACACTGAAAGTGCCTGGAGGGAACATTGGGGCTTCTTCTCAGTGTCTCTGACATAGGGTTTCACTGTCCCGGGAAAGTCTCTGCTAACACCCTGCAGAGCGCTGTGCCCAATCTACAGAAACGTCTTGCGGTATCTCCTACAGGGAAAGTGCCAGGAGGGAATTGTCGAGCTTGTTCTCAGTGTCTCTGAGAATTGCTCTGATTATCCCTGTGACCTCTTTGCTAAGACTCTCCAGAGAGCCGTCCTCAAAACCAACACACATCTTGACATATCTCCCACATTGATCGCAGTGTCTCCAGGAACGGCATTCAAGGAGCCAGGAACTTTTCTCCCTACACTGTCCATTGAGTTGTCCTCAAAACCAATATACATCCTGCTATATCTCCCACATGGAAAGTGCCAGGAGGGAGAAGTGGCGATTATGTTTAGACTTTCTCGGAACTGCTTCAAATCAACTAGATATCTTTGTGCTGTAAATCTCCCAACAGCCAAACGCAAAAGCAGCAAACATCTCGCTGTATGTCCCACATCCAAAGTGCCAAGAGAGAGCTTGCTCTCCCTGTCTTTGAGTACTGTTTTCGCTGTGCCGGTTACCTCTTTGCTAACATTCTCTTCAGCGCTGCAGGGAAACCAGGAACCACGTGGAGAAGGCACCCACACTGAAAGTGCCTGGAGGGAACATTGGGGCTTCTTCTCAGTGTCTCTGACATAGGGTTTCACTGTCCCGGGAAAGTCTCTGCTAACACCCTGCAGAGCGCTGTGCCCAATCTACAGAAACGTCTTGCGGTATCTCCTACAGGGAAAGTGCCAGGAGGGAACTGTCCATCTTGTTCTCAGTGTCTCTGAGAATTGCTCTGATTATCCCTGTGACCTCTTTGCTAAGACTCTCCAGAGAGCCGTCCTCAAAACCAACACACATCTTGACATATCTCCCTCATTGATCGCAGTGTCTCCAGGAACGGCATTCAAGGAGCCAGGAACTTTTCTCCCTACACTGTCCATTGAGTTGTCCTCAAAACCAATATACATCCTGCTATATCTCCCACATGGAAAGTGCCAGGAGGGAGAAGTGGCGATTATGTTTAGACTTTCTCGGAACTGCTTCAAATCAACTAGATATCTTTGTGCTGTAAATCTCCCAACAGCCAAACGCAAAAGCAGCAAACATCTCGCTGTATGTCCCACATCCAAAGTGCCAAGAGAGAGCTTGCTCTCCCTGTCTTTGAGTACTGTTTTCGCTGTCCCGGTTACCTCTTTGCTAACATTCTCTTCAGCGCTGCAGTGAAAGCAGGAACCACGTGGAGAAGGCACCCACACTGAAAGTGCCTGGAGGGAACATTGGGGCTTCTTCTCAGTGTCTCTGACATAGGGTTTCACTGTCCCGGGAAAGTCTCTGCTAACACCCTGCAGAGCGCTGTGCCCAATCTACAGAAACGTCTTGCGGTATCTCCTACAGGGAAAGTGCCAGGAGGGAACTGTCCATCTTGTTCTCAGTGTCTCTGAGAATTGCTCTGATTATCCCTGTGACCTCTTTGCTAAGACTCTCCAGAGAGCCGTCCTCAAAACAAACACACATCTTGACATATGTCCCACATTGATCGCAGTGTCTCCAGGAACGGCATTCAAGGAGCCAGGAACTTTTCTCCCTACACTGTCCATTGAGTTGTCCTCAAAACCAATATACATCCTGCTATATCTCCCACATGGAAAGTGCCAGGAGGGAGAAGTGGCGATTATGTTTAGACTTTCTCGGAACTGCTTCAAATCAACTAGATATCTTTGTGCTGTAAATCTCCCAACAGCCAAACGCAAAAGCAGCAAACATCTCGCTGTATGTCCCACATCCAAAGTGCCAAGAGAGAGCTTGCTCTCCCTGTCTTTGAGTACTGTTTTCGCTGTCCCGGTTACCTCTTTGCTAACATTCTCTTCAGCGCTGCAGGGAAACCAGGAACCACGTGGAGAAGGCACCCACACTGAAAGTGCCTGGAGGGAACATTGGGGCTTCTTCTCAGTGTCTCTGACATAGGGTTTCACTGTCCCGGGAAAGTCTCTGCTAACACCCTGCAGAGCGCTGTGCCCAATCTACAGAAACGTCTTGCGGTATCTCCTACAGGGAAAGTGCCAGGAGGGAACTGTCCATCTTGTTCTCAGTGTCTCTGAGAATTGCTCTGATTATCCCTGTGACCTCTTTGCTAAGACTCTCCAGAGAGCCGTCCTCAAAACCAACACACATCTTGACATATCTCCCACATTGATCGCAGTGTCTCCAGGAACGGCATTCAAGGAGCCAGGAACTTTTCTCCCTACACTGTCCATTGAGTTGTCCTCAAAACCAATATACATCCTGCTATATCTCCCACATGGAAAGTGCCAGGAGGGAGAAGTGGCGATTATGTTTAGACTTTCTCGGAACTGCTTCAAATCAACTAGATATCTTTGTGCTGTAAATCTCCCAACAGCCAAACGCAAAAGCAGCAAACATCTCGCTGTATGTCCCACATCCAAAGTGCCAAGAGAGAGCTTGCTCTCCCTGTCTTTGAGTACTGTTTTCGCTGTGCCGGTTACCTCTTTGCTAACATTCTCTTCAGCGCTGCAGGGAAACCAGGAACCACGTGGAGAAGGCACCCACACTGAAAGTGCCTGGAGGGAACATTGGGGCTTCTTCTCAGTGTCTCTGACATAGGGTTTCACTGTCCCGGGAAAGTCTCTGCTAACACCCTGCAGAGCGCTGTGCCCAATCTACAGAAACGTCTTGCGGTATCTCCTACAGGGAAAGTGCCAGGAGGGAATTGTCGAGCTTGTTCTCAGTGTCTCTGAGAATTGCTCTGATTATCCCTGTGACCTCTTTGCTAAGACTCTCCAGAGAGCCGTCCTCAAAACCAACACACATCTTGACATATGTCCCACATTGATCGCAGTGTCTCCAGGAACGGCATTCAAGGAGCCAGGAACTTTTCTCCCTACACTGTCCATTGAGTTGTCCTCAAAACCAATATACATCCTGCTATATCTCCCACATGGAAAGTGCCAGGAGGGAGAAGTGGCGATTATGTTTAGACTTTCTCGGAACTGCTTCAAATCAACTAGATATCTTTGTGCTGTAAATCTCCCAACAGCCAAACGCAAAAGCAGCAAACATCTCGCTGTATGTCCCACATCCAAAGTGCCAAGAGAGAGCTTGCTCTCCCTGTCTTTGAGTACTGTTTTCGCTGTGCCGGTTACCTCTTTGCTAACATTCTCTTCAGCGCTGCAGGGAAACCAGGAACCACGTGGAGAAGGCACCCACACTGAAAGTGCCTGGAGGGAACATTGGGGCTTCTTCTCAGTGTCTCTGACATAGGGTTTCACTGTCCCGGGAAAGTCTCTGCTAACACCCTGCAGAGCGCTGTGCCCAATCTACAGAAACGTCTTGCGGTATCTCCTACAGGGAAAGTGCCAGGAGGGAACTGTCCATCTTGTTCTCAGTGTCTCTGAGAATTGCTCTGATTATCCCTGTGACCTCTTTGCTAAGACTCTCCAGAGAGCCGTCCTCAAAACCAACACACATCTTGACATATCTCCCACATTGATCGCAGTGTCTCCAGGAACGGCATTCAAGGAGCCAGGAACTTTTCTCCCTACACTGTCCATTGAGTTGTCCTCAAAACCAATATACATCCTGCTATATCTCCCACATGGAAAGTGCCAGGAGGGAGAAGTGGCGATTATGTTTAGACTTTCTCGGAACTGCTTCAAATCAACTAGATATCTTTGTGCTGTAAATCTCCCAACAGCCAAACGCAAAAGCAGCAAACATCTCGCTGTATGTCCCACATCCAAAGTGCCAAGAGAGAGCTTGCTCTCCCTGTCTTTGAGTACTGTTTTCGCTGTGCCGGTTACCTCTTTGCTAACATTCTCTTCAGCGCTGCAGGGAAACCAGGAACCACGTGGAGAAGGCACCCACACTGAAAGTGCCTGGAGGGAACATTGGGGCTTCTTCTCAGTGTCTCTGACATAGGGTTTCACTGTCCCGGGAAAGTCTCTGCTAACACCCTGCAGAGCGCTGTGCCCAATCTACAGAAACGTCTTGCGGTATCTCCTACAGGGAAAGTGCCAGGAGGGAACTGTCCATCTTGTTCTCAGTGTCTCTGAGAATTGCTCTGATTATCCCTGTGACCTCTTTGCTAAGACTCTCCAGAGAGCCGTCCTCGAAACCAACACACATCTTGACATATCTCCCACATTGATCGCAGTGTCTCCAGGAACGGCATTCAAGGAGCCAGGAACTTTTCTCCCTACACTGTCCATTGAGTTGTCCTCAAAACCAATATACATCCTGCTATATCTCCCACATGGAAAGTGCCAGGAGGGAGAAGTGGCGATTATGTTTAGACTTTCTCGGAACTGCTTCAAATCAACTAGATATCTTTGTGCTGTAAATCTCCCAACAGCCAAACGCAAAAGCAGCAAACATCTCGCTGTATGTCCCACATCCAAAGTGCCAAGAGAGAGCTTGCTCTCCCTGTCTTTGAGTACTGTTTTCACTGTCCCGGTTACCTCTTTGCTAACATTCTCTTCAGCGCTGCAGGGAAACCAGGAACCACGTGGAGAAGGCACCCACACTGAAAGTGCCTGGAGGGAACATTGGGGCTTCTTCTCAGTGTCTCTGACATAGGGTTTCACTGTCCCGGGAAAGTCTCTGCTAACACCCTGCAGAGCGCTGTGCCCAATCTACAGAAACGTCTTGCGGTATCTCCTACAGGGAAAGTGCCAGGAGGGAATTGTCGAGCTTGTTCTCAGTGTCTCTGAGAATTGCTCTGATTATCCCTGTGACCTCTTTGCTAAGACTCTCCAGAGAGCCGTCCTCAAAACCAACACACATCTTGACATATCTCCCACATTGATCGCAGTGTCTCCAGGAACGGCATTCAAGGAGCCAGGAACTTTTCTCCCTACACTGTCCATTGAGTTGTCCTCAAAACCAATATACATCCTGCTATATCTCCCACATGGAAAGTGCCAGGAGGGAGAAGTGGCGATTATGTTTAGACTTTCTCGGAACTGCTTCAAATCAACTAGATATCTTTGTGCTGTAAATCTCCCAACAGCCAAACGCAAAAGCAGCAAACATCTCGCTGTATGTCCCACATCCAAAGTGCCAAGAGAGAGCTTGCTCTCCCTGTCTTTGAGTACTGTTTTCACTGTCCCGGTTACCTCTTTGCTAACATTCTCTTCAGCGCTGCAGGGAAACCAGGAACCACGTGGAGAAGGCACCCACACTGAAAGTGCCTGGAGGGAACATTGGGGCTTCTTCTCAGTGTCTCTGACATAGGGTTTCACTGTCCCGGGAAAGTCTCTGCTAACACCCTGCAGAGCGCTGTGCCCAATCTACAGAAACGTCTTGCGGTATCTCCTACAGGGAAAGTGCCAGGAGGGAACTGTCCATCTTGTTCTCAGTGTCTCTGAGAATTGCTCTGATTATCCCTGTGACCTCTTTGCTAAGACTCTCCAGAGAGCCGTCCTCAAAACCAACACACATCTTGACATATGTCCCACATTGATCGCAGTGTCTCCAGGAACGGCATTCAAGGAGCCAGGAACTTTTCTCCCTACACTGTCCATTGAGTTGTCCTCAAAACCAATATACATCCTGCTATATCTCCCACATGGAAAGTGCCAGGAGGGAGAAGTGGCGATTATGTTTAGACTTTCTCGGAACTGCTTCAAATCAACTAGATATCTTTGTGCTGTAAATCTCCCAACAGCCAAACGCAAAAGCAGCAAACATCTCGCTGTATGTCCCACATCCAAAGTGCCAAGAGAGAGCTTGCTCTCCCTGTCTTTGAGTACTGTTTTCGCTGTGCCGGTTACCTCTTTGCTAACATTCTCTTCAGCGCTGCAGGGAAACCAGGAACCACGTGGAGAAGGCACCCACACTGAAAGTGCCTGGAGGGAACATTGGGGCTTCTTCTCAGTGTCTCTGACATAGGGTTTCACTGTCCCGGGAAAGTCTCTGCTAACACCCTGCAGAGCGCTGTGCCCAATCTACAGAAACGTCTTGCGGTATCTCCTACAGGGAAAGTGCCAGGAGGGAACTGTCCATCTTGTTCTCAGTGTCTCTGAGAATTGCTCTGATTATCCCTGTGACCTCTTTGCTAAGACTCTCCAGAGAGCCGTCCTCAAAACCAACACACATCTTGACATATCTCCCACATTGATCGCAGTGTCTCCAGGAACGGCATTCAAGGAGCCAGGAACTTTTCTCCCTACACTGTCCATTGAGTTGTCCTCAAAACCAATATACATCCTGCTATATCTCCCACATGGAAAGTGCCAGGAGGGAGAAGTGGCGATTATGTTTAGACTTTCTCGGAACTGCTTCAAATCAACTAGATATCTTTGTGCTGTAAATCTCCCAACAGCCAAACGCAAAAGCAGCAAACATCTCGCTGTATGTCCCACATCCAAAGTGCCAAGAGAGAGCTTGCTCTCCCTCTCTTTGAGTACTGTTTTCACTGTCCCGGTTACCTCTTTGCTAACATTCTCTTCAGCGCTGCAGGGAAACCAGGAACCACGTGGAGAAGGCACCCACACTGAAAGTGCCTGGAGGGAACATTGGGGCTTCTTCTCAGTGTCTCTGACATAGGGTTTCACTGTCCCGGGAAAGTCTCTGCTAACACCCTGCAGAGCGCTGTGCCCAATCTACAGAAACGTCTTGCGGTATCTCCTACAGGGAAAGTGCCAGGAGGGAACTGTCCATCTTGTTCTCAGTGTCTCTGAGAATTGCTCTGATTATCCCTGTGACCTCTTTGCTAAGACTCTCCAGAGAGCCGTCCTCAAAACAAACACACATCTTGACATATGTCCCACATTGATCGCAGTGTCTCCAGGAACGGCATTCAAGGAGCCAGGAACTTTTCTCCCTACACTGTCCATTGAGTTGTCCTCAAAACCAATATACATCCTGCTATATCTCCCACATGGAAAGTGCCAGGAGGGAGAAGTGGCGATTATGTTTAGACTTTCTCGGAACTGCTTCAAATCAACTAGATATCTTTGTGCTGTAAATCTCCCAACAGCCAAACGCAAAAGCAGCAAACATCTCGCTGTATGTCCCACATCCAAAGTGCCAAGAGAGAGCTTGCTCTCCCTGTCTTTGAGTACTGTTTTCGCTGTGCCGGTTACCTCTTTGCTAACATTCTCTTCAGCGCTGCAGGGAAACCAGGAACCACGTGGAGAAGGCACCCACACTGAAAGTGCCTGGAGGGAACATTGGGGCTTCTTCTCAGTGTCTCTGACATAGGGTTTCACTGTCCCGGGAAAGTCTCTGCTAACACCCTGCAGAGCGCTGTGCCCAATCTACAGAAACGTCTTGCGGTATCTCCTACAGGGAAAGTGCCAGGAGGGAACTGTCCATCTTGTTCTCAGTGTCTCTGAGAATTGCTCTGATTATCCCTGTGACCTCTTTGCTAAGACTCTCCAGAGAGCCGTCCTCAAAACCAACACACATCTTGACATATCTCCCACATTGATCGCAGTGTCTCCAGGAACGGCATTCAAGGAGCCAGGAACTTTTCTCCCTACACTGTCCATTGAGTTGTCCTCAAAACCAATATACATCCTGCTATATCTCCCACATGGAAAGTGCCAGGAGGGAGAAGTGGCGATTATGTTTAGACTTTCTCGGAACTGCTTCAAATCAACTAGATATCTTTGTGCTGTAAATCTCCCAACAGCCAAACGCAAAAGCAGCAAACATCTCGCTGTATGTCCCACATCCAAAGTGCCAAGAGAGAGCTTGCTCTCCCTGTCTTTGAGTACTGTTTTCGCTGTCCCGGTTACCTCTTTGCTAACATTCTCTTCAGCGCTGCAGGGAAACCAGGAACCACGTGGAGAAGGCACCCACACTGAAAGTGCCTGGAGGGAACATTGGGGCTTCTTCTCAGTGTCTCTGACATAGGGTTTCACTGTCCCGGGAAAGTCTCTGCTAACACCCTGCAGAGCGCTGTGCCCAATCTACAGAAACGTCTTGCGGTATCTCCTACAGGGAAAGTGCCAGGAGGGAACTGTCCATCTTGTTCTCAGTGTCTCTGAGAATTGCTCTGATTATCCCTGTGACCTCTTTGCTAAGACTCTCCAGAGAGCCGTCCTCAAAACCAACACACATCTTGACATATCTCCCACATTGATCGCAGTGTCTCCAGGAACGGCATTCAAGGAGCCAGGAACTTTTCTCCCTACACTGTCCATTGAGTTGTCCTCAAAACCAATATACATCCTGCTATATCTCCCACATGGAAAGTGCCAGGAGGGAGAAGTGGCGATTATGTTTAGACTTTCTCGGAACTGCTTCAAATCAACTAGATATCTTTGTGCTGTAAATCTCCCAACAGCCAAACGCAAAAGCAGCAAACATCTCGCTGTATGTCCCACATCCAAAGTGCCAAGAGAGAGCTTGCTCTCCCTGTCTTTGAGTACTGTTTTCGCTGTGCCGGTTACCTCTTTGCTAACATTCTCTTCAGCGCTGCAGGGAAACCAGGAACCACGTGGAGAAGGCACCCACACTGAAAGTGCCTGGAGGGAACATTGGGGCTTCTTCTCAGTGTCTCTGACATAGGGTTTCACTGTCCCGGGAAAGTCTCTGCTAACACCCTGCAGAGCGCTGTGCCCAATCTACAGAAACGTCTTGCGGTATCTCCTACAGGGAAAGTGCCAGGAGGGAATTGTCGAGCTTGTTCTCAGTGTCTCTGAGAATTGCTCTGATTATCCCTGTGACCTCTTTGCTAAGACTCTCCAGAGAGCCGTCCTCAAAACAAACACACATCTTGACATATCTCCCACATTGATCGCAGTGTCTCCAGGAACGGCATTCAAGGAGCCAGGAACTTTTCTCCCTACACTGTCCATTGAGTTGTCCTCAAAACCAATATACATCCTGCTATATCTCCCACATGGAAAGTGCCAGGAGGGAGAAGTGGCGATTATGTTTAGACTTTCTCGGAACTGCTTCAAATCAACTAGATATCTTTGTGCTGTAAATCTCCCAACAGCCAAACGCAAAAGCAGCAAACATCTCGCTGTATGTCCCACATCCAAAGTGCCAAGAGAGAGCTTGCTCTCCCTGTCTTTGAGTACTGTTTTCGCTGTGCCGGTTACCTCTTTGCTAACATTCTCTTCAGCGCTGCAGGGAAACCAGGAACCACGTGGAGAAGGCACCCACACTGAAAGTGCCTGGAGGGAACATTGGGGCTTCTTCTCAGTGTCTCTGACATAGGGTTTCACTGTCCCGGGAAAGTCTCTGCTAACACCCTGCAGAGCGCTGTGCCCAATCTACAGAAACGTCTTGCGGTATCTCCTACAGGGAAAGTGCCAGGAGGGAACTGTCCATCTTGTTCTCAGTGTCTCTGAGAATTGCTCTGATTATCCCTGTGACCTCTTTGCTAAGACTCTCCAGAGAGCCGTCCTCAAAACCAACACACATCTTGACATATCTCCCACATTGATCGCAGTGTCTCCAGGAACGGCATTCAAGGAGCCAGGAACTTTTCTCCCTACACTGTCCATTGAGTTGTCCTCAAAACCAATATACATCCTGCTATATCTCCCACATGGAAAGTGCCAGGAGGGAGAAGTGGCGATTATGTTTAGACTTTCTCGGAACTGCTTCAAATCAACTAGATATCTTTGTGCTGTAAATCTCCCAACAGCCAAACGCAAAAGCAGCAAACATCTCGCTGTATGTCCCACATCCAAAGTGCCAAGAGAGAGCTTGCTCTCCCTGTCTTTGAGTACTGTTTTCGCTGTGCCGGTTACCTCTTTGCTAACATTCTCTTCAGCGCTGCAGGGAAACCAGGAACCACGTGGAGAAGGCACCCACACTGAAAGTGCCTGGAGGGAACATTGGGGCTTCTTCTCAGTGTCTCTGACATAGGGTTTCACTGTCCCGGGAAAGTCTCTGCTAACACCCTGCAGAGCGCTGTGCCCAATCTACAGAAACGTCTTGCGGTATCTCCTACAGGGAAAGTGCCAGGAGGGAACTGTCCATCTTGTTCTCAGTGTCTCTGAGAATTGCTCTGATTATCCCTGTGACCTCTTTGCTAAGACTCTCCAGAGAGCCGTCCTCAAAACCAACACACATCTTGACATATCTCCCACATTGATCGCAGTGTCTCCAGGAACGGCATTCAAGGAGCCAGGAACTTTTCTCCCTACACTGTCCATTGAGTTGTCCTCAAAACCAATATACATCCTGCTATATCTCCCACATGGAAAGTGCCAGGAGGGAGAAGTGGCGATTATGTTTAGACTTTCTCGGAACTGCTTCAAATCAACTAGATATCTTTGTGCTGTAAATCTCCCAACAGCCAAACGCAAAAGCAGCAAACATCTCGCTGTATGTCCCACATCCAAAGTGCCAAGAGAGAGCTTGCTCTCCCTGTCTTTGAGTACTGTTTTCGCTGTGCCGGTTACCTCTTTGCTAACATTCTCTTCAGCGCTGCAGGGAAACCAGGAACCACGTGGAGAAGGCACCCACACTGAAAGTGCCTGGAGGGAACATTGGGGCTTCTTCTCAGTGTCTCTGACATAGGGTTTCACTGTCCCGGGAAAGTCTCTGCTAACACCCTGCAGAGCGCTGTGCCCAATCTACAGAAACGTCTTGCGGTATCTCCTACAGGGAAAGTGCCAGGAGGGAACTGTCCATCTTGTTCTCAGTGTCTCTGAGAATTGCTCTGATTATCCCTGTGACCTCTTTGCTAAGACTCTCCAGAGAGCCGTCCTCAAAACCAACACACATCTTGACATATCTCCCACATTGATCGCAGTGTCTCCAGGAACGGCATTCAAGGAGCCAGGAACTTTTCTCCCTACACTGTCCATTGAGTTGTCCTCAAAACCAATATACATCCTGCTATATCTCCCACATGGAAAGTGCCAGGAGGGAGAAGTGGCGATTATGTTTAGACTTTCTCGGAACTGCTTCAAATCAACTAGATATCTTTGTGCTGTAAATCTCCCAACAGCCAAACGCAAAAGCAGCAAACATCTCGCTGTATGTCCCACATCCAAAGTGCCAAGAGAGAGCTTGCTCTCCCTGTCTTTGAGTACTGTTTTCGCTGTGCCGGTTACCTCTTTGCTAACATTCTCTTCAGCGCTGCAGGGAAACCAGGAACCACGTGGAGAAGGCACCCACACTGAAAGTGCCTGGAGGGAACATTGGGGCTTCTTCTCAGTGTCTCTGACATAGGGTTTCACTGTCCCGGGAAAGTCTCTGCTAACACCCTGCAGAGCGCTGTGCCCAATCTACAGAAACGTCTTGCGGTATCTCCTACAGGGAAAGTGCCAGGAGGGAATTGTCGAGCTTGTTCTCAGTGTCTCTGAGAATTGCTCTGATTATCCCTGTGACCTCTTTGCTAAGACTCTCCAGAGAGCCGTCCTCAAAACCAACACACATCTTGACATATCTCCCACATTGATCGCAGTGTCTCCAGGAACGGCATTCAAGGAGCCAGGAACTTTTCTCCCTACACTGTCCATTGAGTTGTCCTCAAAACCAATATACATCCTGCTATATCTCCCACATGGAAAGTGCCAGGAGGGAGAAGTGGCGATTATGTTTAGACTTTCTCGGAACTGCTTCAAATCAACTAGATATCTTTGTGCTGTAAATCTCCCAACAGCCAAACGCAAAAGCAGCAAACATCTCGCTGTATGTCCCACATCCAAAGTGCCAAGAGAGAGCTTGCTCTCCCTGTCTTTGAGTACTGTTTTCGCTGTGCCGGTTACCTCTTTGCTAACATTCTCTTCAGCGCTGCAGGGAAACCAGGAACCACGTGGAGAAGGCACCCACACTGAAAGTGCCTGGAGGGAACATTGGGGCTTCTTCTCAGTGTCTCTGACATAGGGTTTCACTGTCCCGGGAAAGTCTCTGCTAACACCCTGCAGAGCGCTGTGCCCAATCTACAGAAACGTCTTGCGGTATCTCCTACAGGGAAAGTGCCAGGAGGGAATTGTCGAGCTTGTTCTCAGTGTCTCTGAGAATTGCTCTGATTATCCCTGTGACCTCTTTGCTAAGACTCTCCAGAGAGCCGTCCTCAAAACCAACACACATCTTGACATATCTCCCACATTGATCGCAGTGTCTCCAGGAACGGCATTCAAGGAGCCAGGAACTTTTCTCCCTACACTGTCCATTGAGTTGTCCTCAAAACCAATATACATCCTGCTATATCTCCCACATGGAAAGTGCCAGGAGGGAGAAGTGGCGATTATGTTTAGACTTTCTCGGAACTGCTTCAAATCAACTAGATATCTTTGTGCTGTAAATCTCCCAACAGCCAAACGCAAAAGCAGCAAACATCTCGCTGTATGTCCCACATCCAAAGTGCCAAGAGAGAGCTTGCTCTCCCTCTCTTTGAGTACTGTTTTCGCTGTGCCGGTTACCTCTTTGCTAACATTCTCTTCAGCGCTGCAGGGAAACCAGGAACCACGTGGAGAAGGCACCCACACTGAAAGTGCCTGGAGGGAACATTGGGGCTTCTTCTCAGTGTCTCTGACATAGGGTTTCACTGTCCCGGGAAAGTCTCTGCTAACACCCTGCAGAGCGCTGTGCCCAATCTACAGAAACGTCTTGCGGTATCTCCTACAGGGAAAGTGCCAGGAGGGAATTGTCGAGCTTGTTCTCAGTGTCTCTGAGAATTGCTCTGATTATCCCTGTGACCTCTTTGCTAAGACTCTCCAGAGAGCCGTCCTCAAAACCAACACACATCTTGACATATCTCCCTCATTGATCGCAGTGTCTCCAGGAACGGCATTCAAGGAGCCAGGAACTTTTCTCCCTACACTGTCCATTGAGTTGTCCTCAAAACCAATATACATCCTGCTATATCTCCCACATGGAAAGTGCCAGGAGGGAGAAGTGGCGATTATGTTTAGACTTTCTCGGAACTGCTTCAAATCAACTAGATATCTTTGTGCTGTAAATCTCCCAACAGCCAAACGCAAAAGCAGCAAACATCTCGCTGTATGTCCCACATCCAAAGTGCCAAGAGAGAGCTTGCTCTCCCTGTCTTTGAGTACTGTTTTCGCTGTGCCGGTTACCTCTTTGCTAACATTCTCTTCAGCGCTGCAGGGAAACCAGGAACCACGTGGAGAAGGCACCCACACTGAAAGTGCCTGGAGGGAACATTGGGGCTTCTTCTCAGTGTCTCTGACATAGGGTTTCACTGTCCCGGGAAAGTCTCTGCTAACACCCTGCAGAGCGCTGTGCCCAATCTACAGAAACGTCTTGCGGTATCTCCTACAGGGAAAGTGCCAGGAGGGAATTGTCGAGCTTGTTCTCAGTGTCTCTGAGAATTGCTCTGATTATCCCTGTGACCTCTTTGCTAAGACTCTCCAGAGAGCCGTCCTCAAAACCAACACACATCTTGACATATCTCCCTCATTGATCGCAGTGTCTCCAGGAACGGCATTCAAGGAGCCAGGAACTTTTCTCCCTACACTGTCCATTGAGTTGTCCTCAAAACCAATATACATCCTGCTATATCTCCCACATGGAAAGTGCCAGGAGGGAGAAGTGGCGATTATGTTTAGACTTTCTCGGAACTGCTTCAAATCAACTAGATATCTTTGTGCTGTAAATCTCCCAACAGCCAAACGCAAAAGCAGCAAACATCTCGCTGTATGTCCCACATCCAAAGTGCCAAGAGAGAGCTTGCTCTCCCTGTCTTTGAGTACTGTTTTCGCTGTCCCGGTTACCTCTTTGCTAACATTCTCTTCAGCGCTGCAGTGAAAGCAGGAACCACGTGGAGAAGGCACCCACACTGAAAGTGCCTGGAGGGAACATTGGGGCTTCTTCTCAGTGTCTCTGACATAGGGTTTCACTGTCCCGGGAAAGTCTCTGCTAACACCCTGCAGAGCGCTGTGCCCAATCTACAGAAACGTCTTGCGGTATCTCCTACAGGGAAAGTGCCAGGAGGGAACTGTCCATCTTGTTCTCAGTGTCTCTGAGAATTGCTCTGATTATCCCTGTGACCTCTTTGCTAAGACTCTCCAGAGAGCCGTCCTCAAAACCAACACACATCTTGACATATCTCCCACATTGATCGCAGTGTCTCCAGGAACGGCATTCAAGGAGCCAGGAACTTTTCTCCCTACACTGTCCATTGAGTTGTCCTCAAAACCAATATACATCCTGCTATATCTCCCACATGGAAAGTGCCAGGAGGGAGAAGTGGCGATTATGTTTAGACTTTCTCGGAACTGCTTCAAATCAACTAGATATCTTTGTGCTGTAAATCTCCCAACAGCCAAACGCAAAAGCAGCAAACATCTCGCTGTATGTCCCACATCCAAAGTGCCAAGAGAGAGCTTGCTCTCCCTGTCTTTGAGTACTGTTTTCGCTGTGCCGGTTACCTCTTTGCTAACATTCTCTTCAGCGCTGCAGGGAAACCAGGAACCACGTGGAGAAGGCACCCACACTGAAAGTGCCTGGAGGGAACATTGGGGCTTCTTCTCAGTGTCTCTGACATAGGGTTTCACTGTCCCGGGAAAGTCTCTGCTAACACCCTGCAGAGCGCTGTGCCCAATCTACAGAAACGTCTTGCGGTATCTCCTACAGGGAAAGTGCCAGGAGGGAACTGTCCATCTTGTTCTCAGTGTCTCTGAGAATTGCTCTGATTATCCCTGTGACCTCTTTGCTAAGACTCTCCAGAGAGCCGTCCTCAAAACCAACACACATCTTGACATATCTCCCACATTGATCGCAGTGTCTCCAGGAACGGCATTCAAGGAGCCAGGAACTTTTCTCCCTACACTGTCCATTGAGTTGTCCTCAAAACCAATATACATCCTGCTATATCTCCCACATGGAAAGTGCCAGGAGGGAGAAGTGGCGATTATGTTTAGACTTTCTCGGAACTGCTTCAAATCAACTAGATATCTTTGTGCTGTAAATCTCCCAACAGCCAAACGCAAAAGCAGCAAACATCTCGCTGTATGTCCCACATCCAAAGTGCCAAGAGAGAGCTTGCTCTCCCTGTCTTTGAGTACTGTTTTCACTGTCCCGGTTACCTCTTTGCTAACATTCTCTTCAGCGCTGCAGGGAAACCAGGAACCACGTGGAGAAGGCACCCACACTGAAAGTGCCTGGAGGGAACATTGGGGCTTCTTCTCAGTGTCTCTGACATAGGGTTTCACTGTCCCGGGAAAGTCTCTGCTAACACCCTGCAGAGCGCTGTGCCCAATCTACAGAAACGTCTTGCGGTATCTCCTACAGGGAAAGTGCCAGGAGGGAACTGTCCATCTTGTTCTCAGTGTCTCTGAGAATTGCTCTGATTATCCCTGTGACCTCTTTGCTAAGACTCTCCAGAGAGCCGTCCTCAAAACCAACACACATCTTGACATATCTCCCTCATTGATCGCAGTGTCTCCAGGAACGGCATTCAAGGAGCCAGGAACTTTTCTCCCTACACTGTCCATTGAGTTGTCCTCAAAACCAATATACATCCTGCTATATCTCCCACATGGAAAGTGCCAGGAGGGAGAAGTGGCGATTATGTTTAGACTTTCTCGGAACTGCTTCAAATCAACTAGATATCTTTGTGCTGTAAATCTCCCAACAGCCAAACGCAAAAGCAGCAAACATCTCGCTGTATGTCCCACATCCAAAGTGCCAAGAGAGAGCTTGCTCTCCCTGTCTTTGAGTACTGTTTTCACTGTCCCGGTTACCTCTTTGCTAACATTCTCTTCAGCGCTGCAGGGAAACCAGGAACCACGTGGAGAAGGCACCCACACTGAAAGTGCCTGGAGGGAACATTGGGGCTTCTTCTCAGTGTCTCTGACATAGGGTTTCACTGTCCCGGGAAAGTCTCTGCTAACACCCTGCAGAGCGCTGTGCCCAATCTACAGAAACGTCTTGCGGTATCTCCTACAGGGAAAGTGCCAGGAGGGAACTGTCCATCTTGTTCTCAGTGTCTCTGAGAATTGCTCTGATTATCCCTGTGACCTCTTTGCTAAGACTCTCCAGAGAGCCGTCCTCAAAACCAACACACATCTTGACATATCTCCCTCATTGATCGCAGTGTCTCCAGGAACGGCATTCAAGGAGCCAGGAACTTTTCTCCCTACACTGTCCATTGAGTTGTCCTCAAAACCAATATACATCCTGCTATATCTCCCACATGGAAAGTGCCAGGAGGGAGAAGTGGCGATTATGTTTAGACTTTCTCGGAACTGCTTCAAATCAACTAGATATCTTTGTGCTGTAAATCTCCCAACAGCCAAACGCAAAAGCAGCAAACATCTCGCTGTATGTCCCACATCCAAAGTGCCAAGAGAGAGCTTGCTCTCCCTGTCTTTGAGTACTGTTTTCGCTGTGCCGGTTACCTCTTTGCTAACATTCTCTTCAGCGCTGCAGGGAAACCAGGAACCACGTGGAGAAGGCACCCACACTGAAAGTGCCTGGAGGGAACATTGGGGCTTCTTCTCAGTGTCTCTGACATAGGGTTTCACTGTCCCGGGAAAGTCTCTGCTAACACCCTGCAGAGCGCTGTGCCCAATCTACAGAAACGTCTTGCGGTATCTCCTACAGGGAAAGTGCCAGGAGGGAATTGTCGAGCTTGTTCTCAGTGTCTCTGAGAATTGCTCTGATTATCCCTGTGACCTCTTTGCTAAGACTCTCCAGAGAGCCGTCCTCAAAACCAACACACATCTTGACATATCTCCCTCATTGATCGCAGTGTCTCCAGGAACGGCATTCAAGGAGCCAGGAACTTTTCTCCCTACACTGTCCATTGAGTTGTCCTCAAAACCAATATACATCCTGCTATATCTCCCACATGGAAAGTGCCAGGAGGGAGAAGTGGCGATTATGTTTAGACTTTCTCGGAACTGCTTCAAATCAACTAGATATCTTTGTGCTGTAAATCTCCCAACAGCCAAACGCAAAAGCAGCAAACATCTCGCTGTATGTCCCACATCCAAAGTGCCAAGAGAGAGCTTGCTCTCCCTGTCTTTGAGTACTGTTTTCGCTGTGCCGGTTACCTCTTTGCTAACATTCTCTTCAGCGCTGCAGGGAAACCAGGAACCACGTGGAGAAGGCACCCACACTGAAAGTGCCTGGAGGGAACATTGGGGCTTCTTCTCAGTGTCTCTGACATAGGGTTTCACTGTCCCGGGAAAGTCTCTGCTAACACCCTGCAGAGCGCTGTGCCCAATCTACAGAAACGTCTTGCGGTATCTCCTACAGGGAAAGTGCCAGGAGGGAATTGTCGAGCTTGTTCTCAGTGTCTCTGAGAATTGCTCTGATTATCCCTGTGACCTCTTTGCTAAGACTCTCCAGAGAGCCGTCCTCAAAACCAACACACATCTTGACATATCTCCCTCATTGATCGCAGTGTCTCCAGGAACGGCATTCAAGGAGCCAGGAACTTTTCTCCCTACACTGTCCATTGAGTTGTCCTCAAAACCAATATACATCCTGCTATATCTCCCACATGGAAAGTGCCAGGAGGGAGAAGTGGCGATTATGTTTAGACTTTCTCGGAACTGCTTCAAATCAACTAGATATCTTTGTGCTGTAAATCTCCCAACAGCCAAACGCAAAAGCAGCAAACATCTCGCTGTATGTCCCACATCCAAAGTGCCAAGAGAGAGCTTGCTCTCCCTGTCTTTGAGTACTGTTTTCGCTGTGCCGGTTACCTCTTTGCTAACATTCTCTTCAGCGCTGCAGGGAAACCAGGAACCACGTGGAGAAGGCACCCACACTGAAAGTGCCTGGAGGGAACATTGGGGCTTCTTCTCAGTGTCTCTGACATAGGGTTTCACTGTCCCGGGAAAGTCTCTGCTAACACCCTGCAGAGCGCTGTGCCCAATCTACAGAAACGTCTTGCGGTATCTCCTACAGGGAAAGTGCCAGGAGGGAACTGTCCATCTTGTTCTCAGTGTCTCTGAGAATTGCTCTGATTATCCCTGTGACCTCTTTGCTAAGACTCTCCAGAGAGCCGTCCTCAAAACCAACACACATCTTGACATATCTCCCACATTGATCGCAGTGTCTCCAGGAACGGCATTCAAGGAGCCAGGAACTTTTCTCCCTACACTGTCCATTGAGTTGTCCTCAAAACCAATATACATCCTGCTATATCTCCCACATGGAAAGTGCCAGGAGGGAGAAGTGGCGATTATGTTTAGACTTTCTCGGAACTGCTTCAAATCAACTAGATATCTTTGTGCTGTAAATCTCCCAACAGCCAAACGCAAAAGCAGCAAACATCTCGCTGTATGTCCCACATCCAAAGTGCCAAGAGAGAGCTTGCTCTCCCTGTCTTTGAGTACTGTTTTCACTGTCCCGGTTACCTCTTTGCTAACATTCTCTTCAGCGCTGCAGGGAAACCAGGAACCACGTGGAGAAGGCACCCACACTGAAAGTGCCTGGAGGGAACATTGGGGCTTCTTCTCAGTGTCTCTGACATAGGGTTTCACTGTCCCGGGAAAGTCTCTGCTAACACCCTGCAGAGCGCTGTGCCCAATCTACAGAAACGTCTTGCGGTATCTCCTACAGGGAAAGTGCCAGGAGGGAACTGTCCATCTTGTTCTCAGTGTCTCTGAGAATTGCTCTGATTATCCCTGTGACCTCTTTGCTAAGACTCTCCAGAGAGCCGTCCTCAAAACCAACACACATCTTGACATATCTCCCTCATTGATCGCAGTGTCTCCAGGAACGGCATTCAAGGAGCCAGGAACTTTTCTCCCTACACTGTCCATTGAGTTGTCCTCAAAACCAATATACATCCTGCTATATCTCCCACATGGAAAGTGCCAGGAGGGAGAAGTGGCGATTATGTTTAGACTTTCTCGGAACTGCTTCAAATCAACTAGATATCTTTGTGCTGTAAATCTCCCAACAGCCAAACGCAAAAGCAGCAAACATCTCGCTGTATGTCCCACATCCAAAGTGCCAAGAGAGAGCTTGCTCTCCCTGTCTTTGAGTACTGTTTTCACTGTCCCGGTTACCTCTTTGCTAACATTCTCTTCAGCGCTGCAGGGAAACCAGGAACCACGTGGAGAAGGCACCCACACTGAAAGTGCCTGGAGGGAACATTGGGGCTTCTTCTCAGTGTCTCTGACATAGGGTTTCACTGTCCCGGGAAAGTCTCTGCTAACACCCTGCAGAGCGCTGTGCCCAATCTACAGAAACGTCTTGCGGTATCTCCTACAGGGAAAGTGCCAGGAGGGAACTGTCCATCTTGTTCTCAGTGTCTCTGAGAATTGCTCTGATTATCCCTGTGACCTCTTTGCTAAGACTCTCCAGAGAGCCGTCCTCAAAACCAACACACATCTTGACATATCTCCCTCATTGATCGCAGTGTCTCCAGGAACGGCATTCAAGGAGCCAGGAACTTTTCTCCCTACACTGTCCATTGAGTTGTCCTCAAAACCAATATACATCCTGCTATATCTCCCACATGGAAAGTGCCAGGAGGGAGAAGTGGCGATTATGTTTAGACTTTCTCGGAACTGCTTCAAATCAACTAGATATCTTTGTGCTGTAAATCTCCCAACAGCCAAACGCAAAAGCAGCAAACATCTCGCTGTATGTCCCACATCCAAAGTGCCAAGAGAGAGCTTGCTCTCCCTGTCTTTGAGTACTGTTTTCGCTGTGCCGGTTACCTCTTTGCTAACATTCTCTTCAGCGCTGCAGGGAAACCAGGAACCACGTGGAGAAGGCACCCACACTGAAAGTGCCTGGAGGGAACATTGGGGCTTCTTCTCAGTGTCTCTGACATAGGGTTTCACTGTCCCGGGAAAGTCTCTGCTAACACCCTGCAGAGCGCTGTGCCCAATCTACAGAAACGTCTTGCGGTATCTCCTACAGGGAAAGTGCCAGGAGGGAATTGTCGAGCTTGTTCTCAGTGTCTCTGAGAATTGCTCTGATTATCCCTGTGACCTCTTTGCTAAGACTCTCCAGAGAGCCGTCCTCAAAACCAACACACATCTTGACATATCTCCCTCATTGATCGCAGTGTCTCCAGGAACGGCATTCAAGGAGCCAGGAACTTTTCTCCCTACACTGTCCATTGAGTTGTCCTCAAAACCAATATACATCCTGCTATATCTCCCACATGGAAAGTGCCAGGAGGGAGAAGTGGCGATTATGTTTAGACTTTCTCGGAACTGCTTCAAATCAACTAGATATCTTTGTGCTGTAAATCTCCCAACAGCCAAACGCAAAAGCAGCAAACATCTCGCTGTATGTCCCACATCCAAAGTGCCAAGAGAGAGCTTGCTCTCCCTGTCTTTGAGTACTGTTTTCGCTGTGCCGGTTACCTCTTTGCTAACATTCTCTTCAGCGCTGCAGGGAAACCAGGAACCACGTGGAGAAGGCACCCACACTGAAAGTGCCTGGAGGGAACATTGGGGCTTCTTCTCAGTGTCTCTGACATAGGGTTTCACTGTCCCGGGAAAGTCTCTGCTAACACCCTGCAGAGCGCTGTGCCCAATCTACAGAAACGTCTTGCGGTATCTCCTACAGGGAAAGTGCCAGGAGGGAATTGTCGAGCTTGTTCTCAGTGTCTCTGAGAATTGCTCTGATTATCCCTGTGACCTCTTTGCTAAGACTCTCCAGAGAGCCGTCCTCAAAACCAACACACATCTTGACATATCTCCCTCATTGATCGCAGTGTCTCCAGGAACGGCATTCAAGGAGCCAGGAACTTTTCTCCCTACACTGTCCATTGAGTTGTCCTCAAAACCAATATACATCCTGCTATATCTCCCACATGGAAAGTGCCAGGAGGGAGAAGTGGCGATTATGTTTAGACTTTCTCGGAACTGCTTCAAATCAACTAGATATCTTTGTGCTGTAAATCTCCCAACAGCCAAACGCAAAAGCAGCAAACATCTCGCTGTATGTCCCACATCCAAAGTGCCAAGAGAGAGCTTGCTCTCCCTGTCTTTGAGTACTGTTTTCGCTGTCCCGGTTACCTCTTTGCTAACATTCTCTTCAGCGCTGCAGGGAAACCAGGAACCACGTGGAGAAGGCACCCACACTGAAAGTGCCTGGAGGGAACATTGGGGCTTCTTCTCAGTGTCTCTGACATAGGGTTTCACTGTCCCGGGAAAGTCTCTGCTAACACCCTGCAGAGCGCTGTGCCCAATCTACAGAAACGTCTTGCGGTATCTCCTACAGGGAAAGTGCCAGGAGGGAATTGTCGAGCTTGTTCTCAGTGTCTCTGAGAATTGCTCTGATTATCCCTGTGACCTCTTTGCTAAGACTCTCCAGAGAGCCGTCCTCAAAACCAACACACATCTTGACATATCTCCCTCATTGATCGCAGTGTCTCCAGGAACGGCATTCAAGGAGCCAGGAACTTTTCTCCCTACACTGTCCATTGAGTTGTCCTCAAAACCAATATACATCCTGCTATATCTCCCACATGGAAAGTGCCAGGAGGGAGAAGTGGCGATTATGTTTAGACTTTCTCGGAACTGCTTCAAATCAACTAGATATCTTTGTGCTGTAAATCTCCCAACAGCCAAACGCAAAAGCAGCAAACATCTCGCTGTATGTCCCACATCCAAAGTGCCAAGAGAGAGCTTGCTCTCCCTGTCTTTGAGTACTGTTTTCGCTGTGCCGGTTACCTCTTTGCTAACATTCTCTTCAGCGCTGCAGGGAAACCAGGAACCACGTGGAGAAGGCACCCACACTGAAAGTGCCTGGAGGGAACATTGGGGCTTCTTCTCAGTGTCTCTGACATAGGGTTTCACTGTCCCGGGAAAGTCTCTGCTAACACCCTGCAGAGCGCTGTGCCCAATCTACAGAAACGTCTTGCGGTATCTCCTACAGGGAAAGTGCCAGGAGGGAATTGTCGAGCTTGTTCTCAGTGTCTCTGAGAATTGCTCTGATTATCCCTGTGACCTCTTTGCTAAGACTCTCCAGAGAGCCGTCCTCAAAACCAACACACATCTTGACATATCTCCCACATTGATCGCAGTGTCTCCAGGAACGGCATTCAAGGAGCCAGGAACTTTTCTCCCTACACTGTCCATTGAGTTGTCCTCAAAACCAATATACATCCTGCTATATCTCCCACATGGAAAGTGCCAGGAGGGAGAAGTGGCGATTATGTTTAGACTTTCTCGGAACTGCTTCAAATCAACTAGATATCTTTGTGCTGTAAATCTCCCAACAGCCAAACGCAAAAGCAGCAAACATCTCGCTGTATGTCCCACATCCAAAGTGCCAAGAGAGAGCTTGCTCTCCCTGTCTTTGAGTACTGTTTTCGCTGTGCCGGTTACCTCTTTGCTAACATTCTCTTCAGCGCTGCAGGGAAACCAGGAACCACGTGGAGAAGGCACCCACACTGAAAGTGCCTGGAGGGAACATTGGGGCTTCTTCTCAGTGTCTCTGACATAGGGTTTCACTGTCCCGGGAAAGTCTCTGCTAACACCCTGCAGAGCGCTGTGCCCAATCTACAGAAACGTCTTGCGGTATCTCCTACAGGGAAAGTGCCAGGAGGGAACTGTCCATCTTGTTCTCAGTGTCTCTGAGAATTGCTCTGATTATCCCTGTGACCTCTTTGCTAAGACTCTCCAGAGAGCCGTCCTCAAAACCAACACACATCTTGACATATCTCCCTCATTGATCGCAGTGTCTCCAGGAACGGCATTCAAGGAGCCAGGAACTTTTCTCCCTACACTGTCCATTGAGTTGTCCTCAAAACCAATATACATCCTGCTATATCTCCCACATGGAAAGTGCCAGGAGGGAGAAGTGGCGATTATGTTTAGACTTTCTCGGAACTGCTTCAAATCAACTAGATATCTTTGTGCTGTAAATCTCCCAACAGCCAAACGCAAAAGCAGCAAACATCTCGCTGTATGTCCCACATCCAAAGTGCCAAGAGAGAGCTTGCTCTCCCTGTCTTTGAGTACTGTTTTCGCTGTGCCGGTTACCTCTTTGCTAACATTCTCTTCAGCGCTGCAGGGAAACCAGGAACCACGTGGAGAAGGCACCCACACTGAAAGTGCCTGGAGGGAACATTGGGGCTTCTTCTCAGTGTCTCTGACATAGGGTTTCACTGTCCCGGGAAAGTCTCTGCTAACACCCTGCAGAGCGCTGTGCCCAATCTACAGAAACGTCTTGCGGTATCTCCTACAGGGAAAGTGCCAGGAGGGAACTGTCCATCTTGTTCTCAGTGTCTCTGAGAATTGCTCTGATTATCCCTGTGACCTCTTTGCTAAGACTCTCCAGAGAGCCGTCCTCAAAACAAACACACATCTTGACATATCTCCCACATTGATCGCAGTGTCTCCAGGAACGGCATTCAAGGAGCCAGGAACTTTTCTCCCTACACTGTCCATTGAGTTGTCCTCAAAACCAATATACATCCTGCTATATCTCCCACATGGAAAGTGCCAGGAGGGAGAAGTGGCGATTATGTTTAGACTTTCTCGGAACTGCTTCAAATCAACTAGATATCTTTGTGCTGTAAATCTCCCAACAGCCAAACGCAAAAGCAGCAAACATCTCGCTGTATGTCCCACATCCAAAGTGCCAAGAGAGAGCTTGCTCTCCCTGTCTTTGAGTACTGTTTTCGCTGTGCCGGTTACCTCTTTGCTAACATTCTCTTCAGCGCTGCAGGGAAACCAGGAACCACGTGGAGAAGGCACCCACACTGAAAGTGCCTGGAGGGAACATTGGGGCTTCTTCTCAGTGTCTCTGACATAGGGTTTCACTGTCCCGGGAAAGTCTCTGCTAACACCCTGCAGAGCGCTGTGCCCAATCTACAGAAACGTCTTGCGGTATCTCCTACAGGGAAAGTGCCAGGAGGGAACTGTCCATCTTGTTCTCAGTGTCTCTGAGAATTGCTCTGATTATCCCTGTGACCTCTTTGCTAAGACTCTCCAGAGAGCCGTCCTCAAAACCAACACACATCTTGACATATCTCCCTCATTGATCGCAGTGTCTCCAGGAACGGCATTCAAGGAGCCAGGAACTTTTCTCCCTACACTGTCCATTGAGTTGTCCTCAAAACCAATATACATCCTGCTATATCTCCCACATGGAAAGTGCCAGGAGGGAGAAGTGGCGATTATGTTTAGACTTTCTCGGAACTGCTTCAAATCAACTAGATATCTTTGTGCTGTAAATCTCCCAACAGCCAAACGCAAAAGCAGCAAACATCTCGCTGTATGTCCCACATCCAAAGTGCCAAGAGAGAGCTTGCTCTCCCTCTCTTTGAGTACTGTTTTCACTGTCCCGGTTACCTCTTTGCTAACATTCTCTTCAGCGCTGCAGGGAAACCAGGAACCACGTGGAGAAGGCACCCACACTGAAAGTGCCTGGAGGGAACATTGGGGCTTCTTCTCAGTGTCTCTGACATAGGGTTTCACTGTCCCGGGAAAGTCTCTGCTAACACCCTGCAGAGCGCTGTGCCCAATCTACAGAAACGTCTTGCGGTATCTCCTACAGGGAAAGTGCCAGGAGGGAATTGTCGAGCTTGTTCTCAGTGTCTCTGAGAATTGCTCTGATTATCCCTGTGACCTCTTTGCTAAGACTCTCCAGAGAGCCGTCCTCAAAACCAACACACATCTTGACATATCTCCCTCATTGATCGCAGTGTCTCCAGGAACGGCATTCAAGGAGCCAGGAACTTTTCTCCCTACACTGTCCATTGAGTTGTCCTCAAAACCAATATACATCCTGCTATATCTCCCACATGGAAAGTGCCAGGAGGGAGAAGTGGCGATTATGTTTAGACTTTCTCGGAACTGCTTCAAATCAACTAGATATCTTTGTGCTGTAAATCTCCCAACAGCCAAACGCAAAAGCAGCAAACATCTCGCTGTATGTCCCACATCCAAAGTGCCAAGAGAGAGCTTGCTCTCCCTGTCTTTGAGTACTGTTTTCGCTGTGCCGGTTACCTCTTTGCTAACATTCTCTTCAGCGCTGCAGGGAAACCAGGAACCACGTGGAGAAGGCACCCACACTGAAAGTGCCTGGAGGGAACATTGGGGCTTCTTCTCAGTGTCTCTGACATAGGGTTTCACTGTCCCGGGAAAGTCTCTGCTAACACCCTGCAGAGCGCTGTGCCCAATCTACAGAAACGTCTTGCGGTATCTCCTACAGGGAAAGTGCCAGGAGGGAATTGTCGAGCTTGTTCTCAGTGTCTCTGAGAATTGCTCTGATTATCCCTGTGACCTCTTTGCTAAGACTCTCCAGAGAGCCGTCCTCAAAACCAACACACATCTTGACATATCTCCCTCATTGATCGCAGTGTCTCCAGGAACGGCATTCAAGGAGCCAGGAACTTTTCTCCCTACACTGTCCATTGAGTTGTCCTCAAAACCAATATACATCCTGCTATATCTCCCACATGGAAAGTGCCAGGAGGGAGAAGTGGCGATTATGTTTAGACTTTCTCGGAACTGCTTCAAATCAACTAGATATCTTTGTGCTGTAAATCTCCCAACAGCCAAACGCAAAAGCAGCAAACATCTCGCTGTATGTCCCACATCCAAAGTGCCAAGAGAGAGCTTGCTCTCCCTGTCTTTGAGTACTGTTTTCGCTGTGCCGGTTACCTCTTTGCTAACATTCTCTTCAGCGCTGCAGGGAAACCAGGAACCACGTGGAGAAGGCACCCACACTGAAAGTGCCTGGAGGGAACATTGGGGCTTCTTCTCAGTGTCTCTGACATAGGGTTTCACTGTCCCGGGAAAGTCTCTGCTAACACCCTGCAGAGCGCTGTGCCCAATCTACAGAAACGTCTTGCGGTATCTCCTACAGGGAAAGTGCCAGGAGGGAATTGTCGAGCTTGTTCTCAGTGTCTCTGAGAATTGCTCTGATTATCCCTGTGACCTCTTTGCTAAGACTCTCCAGAGAGCCGTCCTCAAAACCAACACACATCTTGACATATCTCCCACATTGATCGCAGTGTCTCCAGGAACGGCATTCAAGGAGCCAGGAACTTTTCTCCCTACACTGTCCATTGAGTTGTCCTCAAAACCAATATACATCCTGCTATATCTCCCACATGGAAAGTGCCAGGAGGGAGAAGTGGCGATTATGTTTAGACTTTCTCGGAACTGCTTCAAATCAACTAGATATCTTTGTGCTGTAAATCTCCCAACAGCCAAACGCAAAAGCAGCAAACATCTCGCTGTATGTCCCACATCCAAAGTGCCAAGAGAGAGCTTGCTCTCCCTGTCTTTGAGTACTGTTTTCGCTGTGCCGGTTACCTCTTTGCTAACATTCTCTTCAGCGCTGCAGGGAAACCAGGAACCACGTGGAGAAGGCACCCACACTGAAAGTGCCTGGAGGGAACATTGGGGCTTCTTCTCAGTGTCTCTGACATAGGGTTTCACTGTCCCGGGAAAGTCTCTGCTAACACCCTGCAGAGCGCTGTGCCCAATCTACAGAAACGTCTTGCGGTATCTCCTACAGGGAAAGTGCCAGGAGGGAACTGTCCATCTTGTTCTCAGTGTCTCTGAGAATTGCTCTGATTATCCCTGTGACCTCTTTGCTAAGACTCTCCAGAGAGCCGTCCTCAAAACCAACACACATCTTGACATATCTCCCACATTGATCGCAGTGTCTCCAGGAACGGCATTCAAGGAGCCAGGAACTTTTCTCCCTACACTGTCCATTGAGTTGTCCTCAAAACCAATATACATCCTGCTATATCTCCCACATGGAAAGTGCCAGGAGGGAGAAGTGGCGATTATGTTTAGACTTTCTCGGAACTGCTTCAAATCAACTAGATATCTTTGTGCTGTAAATCTCCCAACAGCCAAACGCAAAAGCAGCAAACATCTCGCTGTATGTCCCACATCCAAAGTGCCAAGAGAGAGCTTGCTCTCCCTGTCTTTGAGTACTGTTTTCGCTGTGCCGGTTACCTCTTTGCTAACATTCTCTTCAGCGCTGCAGGGAAACCAGGAACCACGTGGAGAAGGCACCCACACTGAAAGTGCCTGGAGGGAACATTGGGGCTTCTTCTCAGTGTCTCTGACATAGGGTTTCACTGTCCCGGGAAAGTCTCTGCTAACACCCTGCAGAGCGCTGTGCCCAATCTACAGAAACGTCTTGCGGTATCTCCTACAGGGAAAGTGCCAGGAGGGAATTGTCGAGCTTGTTCTCAGTGTCTCTGAGAATTGCTCTGATTATCCCTGTGACCTCTTTGCTAAGACTCTCCAGAGAGCCGTCCTCAAAACCAACACACATCTTGACATATCTCCCTCATTGATCGCAGTGTCTCCAGGAACGGCATTCAAGGAGCCAGGAACTTTTCTCCCTACACTGCCCATTGAGTTGTCCTCAAAACCAATATACATCCTGCTATATCTCCCACATGGAAAGTGCCAGGAGGGAGAAGTGGCGATTATGTTTAGACTTTCTCGGAACTGCTTCAAATCAACTAGATATCTTTGTGCTGTAAATCTCCCAACAGCCAAACGCAAAAGCAGCAAACATCTCGCTGTATGTCCCACATCCAAAGTGCCAAGAGAGAGCTTGCTCTCCCTGTCTTTGAGTACTGTTTTCGCTGTGCCGGTTACCTCTTTGCTAACATTCTCTTCAGCGCTGCAGGGAAACCAGGAACCACGTGGAGAAGGCACCCACACTGAAAGTGCCTGGAGGGAACATTGGGGCTTCTTCTCAGTGTCTCTGACATAGGGTTTCACTGTCCCGGGAAAGTCTCTGCTAACACCCTGCAGAGCGCTGTGCCCAATCTACAGAAACGTCTTGCGGTATCTCCTACAGGGAAAGTGCCAGGAGGGAATTGTCGAGCTTGTTCTCAGTGTCTCTGAGAATTGCTCTGATTATCCCTGTGACCTCTTTGCTAAGACTCTCCAGAGAGCCGTCCTCAAAACCAACACACATCTTGACATATCTCCCTCATTGATCGCAGTGTCTCCAGGAACGGCATTCAAGGAGCCAGGAACTTTTCTCCCTACACTGTCCATTGAGTTGTCCTCAAAACCAATATACATCCTGCTATATCTCCCACATGGAAAGTGCCAGGAGGGAGAAGTGGCGATTATGTTTAGACTTTCTCGGAACTGCTTCAAATCAACTAGATATCTTTGTGCTGTAAATCTCCCAACAGCCAAACGCAAAAGCAGCAAACATCTCGCTGTATGTCCCACATCCAAAGTGCCAAGAGAGAGCTTGCTCTCCCTGTCTTTGAGTACTGTTTTCACTGTCCCGGTTACCTCTTTGCTAACATTCTCTTCAGCGCTGCAGGGAAACCAGGAACCACGTGGAGAAGGCACCCACACTGAAAGTGCCTGGAGGGAACATTGGGGCTTCTTCTCAGTGTCTCTGACATAGGGTTTCACTGTCCCGGGAAAGTCTCTGCTAACACCCTGCAGAGCGCTGTGCCCAATCTACAGAAACGTCTTGCGGTATCTCCTACAGGGAAAGTGCCAGGAGGGAATTGTCGAGCTTGTTCTCAGTGTCTCTGAGAATTGCTCTGATTATCCCTGTGACCTCTTTGCTAAGACTCTCCAGAGAGCCGTCCTCAAAACCAACACACATCTTGACATATCTCCCACATTGATCGCAGTGTCTCCAGGAACGGCATTCAAGGAGCCAGGAACTTTTCTCCCTACACTGTCCATTGAGTTGTCCTCAAAACCAATATACATCCTGCTATATCTCCCACATGGAAAGTGCCAGGAGGGAGAAGTGGCGATTATGTTTAGACTTTCTCGGAACTGCTTCAAATCAACTAGATATCTTTGTGCTGTAAATCTCCCAACAGCCAAACGCAAAAGCAGCAAACATCTCGCTGTATGTCCCACATCCAAAGTGCCAAGAGAGAGCTTGCTCTCCCTGTCTTTGAGTACTGTTTTCGCTGTGCCGGTTACCTCTTTGCTAACATTCTCTTCAGCGCTGCAGGGAAACCAGGAACCACGTGGAGAAGGCACCCACACTGAAAGTGCCTGGAGGGAACATTGGGGCTTCTTCTCAGTGTCTCTGACATAGGGTTTCACTGTCCCGGGAAAGTCTCTGCTAACACCCTGCAGAGCGCTGTGCCCAATCTACAGAAACGTCTTGCGGTATCTCCTACAGGGAAAGTGCCAGGAGGGAACTGTCCATCTTGTTCTCAGTGTCTCTGAGAATTGCTCTGATTATCCCTGTGACCTCTTTGCTAAGACTCTCCAGAGAGCCGTCCTCAAAACCAACACACATCTTGACATATCTCCCACATTGATCGCAGTGTCTCCAGGAACGGCATTCAAGGAGCCAGGAACTTTTCTCCCTACACTGTCCATTGAGTTGTCCTCAAAACCAATATACATCCTGCTATATCTCCCACATGGAAAGTGCCAGGAGGGAGAAGTGGCGATTATGTTTAGACTTTCTCGGAACTGCTTCAAATCAACTAGATATCTTTGTGCTGTAAATCTCCCAACAGCCAAACGCAAAAGCAGCAAACATCTCGCTGTATGTCCCACATCCAAAGTGCCAAGAGAGAGCTTGCTCTCCCTGTCTTTGAGTACTGTTTTCGCTGTGCCGGTTACCTCTTTGCTAACATTCTCTTCAGCGCTGCAGGGAAACCAGGAACCACGTGGAGAAGGCACCCACACTGAAAGTGCCTGGAGGGAACATTGGGGCTTCTTCTCAGTGTCTCTGACATAGGGTTTCACTGTCCCGGGAAAGTCTCTGCTAACACCCTGCAGAGCGCTGTGCCCAATCTACAGAAACGTCTTGCGGTATCTCCTACAGGGAAAGTGCCAGGAGGGAATTGTCGAGCTTGTTCTCAGTGTCTCTGAGAATTGCTCTGATTATCCCTGTGACCTCTTTGCTAAGACTCTCCAGAGAGCCGTCCTCAAAACCAACACACATCTTGACATATCTCCCTCATTGATCGCAGTGTCTCCAGGAACGGCATTCAAGGAGCCAGGAACTTTTCTCCCTACACTGCCCATTGAGTTGTCCTCAAAACCAATATACATCCTGCTATATCTCCCACATGGAAAGTGCCAGGAGGGAGAAGTGGCGATTATGTTTAGACTTTCTCGGAACTGCTTCAAATCAACTAGATATCTTTGTGCTGTAAATCTCCCAACAGCCAAACGCAAAAGCAGCAAACATCTCGCTGTATGTCCCACATCCAAAGTGCCAAGAGAGAGCTTGCTCTCCCTGTCTTTGAGTACTGTTTTCGCTGTGCCGGTTACCTCTTTGCTAACATTCTCTTCAGCGCTGCAGGGAAACCAGGAACCACGTGGAGAAGGCACCCACACTGAAAGTGCCTGGAGGGAACATTGGGGCTTCTTCTCAGTGTCTCTGACATAGGGTTTCACTGTCCCGGGAAAGTCTCTGCTAACACCCTGCAGAGCGCTGTGCCCAATCTACAGAAACGTCTTGCGGTATCTCCTACAGGGAAAGTGCCAGGAGGGAATTGTCGAGCTTGTTCTCAGTGTCTCTGAGAATTGCTCTGATTATCCCTGTGACCTCTTTGCTAAGACTCTCCAGAGAGCCGTCCTCAAAACCAACACACATCTTGACATATCTCCCTCATTGATCGCAGTGTCTCCAGGAACGGCATTCAAGGAGCCAGGAACTTTTCTCCCTACACTGTCCATTGAGTTGTCCTCAAAACCAATATACATCCTGCTATATCTCCCACATGGAAAGTGCCAGGAGGGAGAAGTGGCGATTATGTTTAGACTTTCTCGGAACTGCTTCAAATCAACTAGATATCTTTGTGCTGTAAATCTCCCAACAGCCAAACGCAAAAGCAGCAAACATCTCGCTGTATGTCCCACATCCAAAGTGCCAAGAGAGAGCTTGCTCTCCCTGTCTTTGAGTACTGTTTTCACTGTCCCGGTTACCTCTTTGCTAACATTCTCTTCAGCGCTGCAGGGAAACCAGGAACCACGTGGAGAAGGCACCCACACTGAAAGTGCCTGGAGGGAACATTGGGGCTTCTTCTCAGTGTCTCTGACATAGGGTTTCACTGTCCCGGGAAAGTCTCTGCTAACACCCTGCAGAGCGCTGTGCCCAATCTACAGAAACGTCTTGCGGTATCTCCTACAGGGAAAGTGCCAGGAGGGAATTGTCGAGCTTGTTCTCAGTGTCTCTGAGAATTGCTCTGATTATCCCTGTGACCTCTTTGCTAAGACTCTCCAGAGAGCCGTCCTCAAAACCAACACACATCTTGACATATCTCCCACATTGATCGCAGTGTCTCCAGGAACGGCATTCAAGGAGCCAGGAACTTTTCTCCCTACACTGTCCATTGAGTTGTCCTCAAAACCAATATACATCCTGCTATATCTCCCACATGGAAAGTGCCAGGAGGGAGAAGTGGCGATTATGTTTAGACTTTCTCGGAAATGCTTCAAATCAACTAGATATCTTTGTGCTGTAAATCTCCCAACAGCCAAACGCAAAAGCAGCAAACATCTCGCTGTATGTCCCACATCCAAAGTGCCAAGAGAGAGCTTGCTCTCCCTGTCTTTGAGTACTGTTTTCGCTGTGCCGGTTACCTCTTTGCTAACATTCTCTTCAGCGCTGCAGGGAAACCAGGAACCACGTGGAGAAGGCACCCACACTGAAAGTGCCTGGAGGGAACATTGGGGCTTCTTCTCAGTGTCTCTGACATAGGGTTTCACTGTCCCGGGAAAGTCTCTGCTAACACCCTGCAGAGCGCTGTGCCCAATCTACAGAAACGTCTTGCGGTATCTCCTACAGGGAAAGTGCCAGGAGGGAACTGTCCATCTTGTTCTCAGTGTCTCTGAGAATTGCTCTGATTATCCCTGTGACCTCTTTGCTAAGACTCTCCAGAGAGCCGTCCTCAAAACCAACACACATCTTGACATATCTCCCACATTGATCGCAGTGTCTCCAGGAACGGCATTCAAGGAGCCAGGAACTTTTCTCCCTACACTGTCCATTGAGTTGTCCTCAAAACCAATATACATCCTGCTATATCTCCCACATGGAAAGTGCCAGGAGGGAGAAGTGGCGATTATGTTTAGACTTTCTCGGAACTGCTTCAAATCAACTAGATATCTTTGTGCTGTAAATCTCCCAACAGCCAAACGCAAAAGCAGCAAACATCTCGCTGTATGTCCCACATCCAAAGTGCCAAGAGAGAGCTTGCTCTCCCTGTCTTTGAGTACTGTTTTCGCTGTGCCGGTTACCTCTTTGCTAACATTCTCTTCAGCGCTGCAGGGAAACCAGGAACCACGTGGAGAAGGCACCCACACTGAATGTGCCTGGAGGGAACATTGGGGCTTCTTCTCAGTGTCTCTGACATAGGGTTTCACTGTCCCGGGAAAGTCTCTGCTAACACCCTGCAGAGCGCTGTGCCCAATCTACAGAAACGTCTTGCGGTATCTCCTACAGGGAAAGTGCCAGGAGGGAATTGTCGAGCTTGTTCTCAGTGTCTCTGAGAATTGCTCTGATTATCCCTGTGACCTCTTTGCTAAGACTCTCCAGAGAGCCGTCCTCAAAACCAACACACATCTTGACATATCTCCCACATTGATCGCAGTGTCTCCAGGAACGGCATTCAAGGAGCCAGGAACTTTTCTCCCTACACTGTCCATTGAGTTGTCCTCAAAACCAATATACATCCTGCTATATCTCCCACATGGAAAGTGCCAGGAGGGAGAAGTGGCGATTATGTTTAGACTTTCTCGGAACTGCTTCAAATCAACTAGATATCTTTGTGCTGTAAATCTCCCAACAGCCAAACGCAAAAGCAGCAAACATCTCGCTGTATGTCCCACATCCAAAGTGCCAAGAGAGAGCTTGCTCTCCCTGTCTTTGAGTACTGTTTTCGCTGTGCCGGTTACCTCTTTGCTAACATTCTCTTCAGCGCTGCAGGGAAACCAGGAACCACGTGGAGAAGGCACCCACACTGAAAGTGCCTGGAGGGAACATTGGGGCTTCTTCTCAGTGTCTCTGACATAGGGTTTCACTGTCCCGGGAAAGTCTCTGCTAACACCCTGCAGAGCGCTGTGCCCAATCTACAGAAACGTCTTGCGGTATCTCCTACAGGGAAAGTGCCAGGAGGGAACTGTCCATCTTGTTCTCAGTGTCTCTGAGAATTGCTCTGATTATCCCTGTGACCTCTTTGCTAAGACTCTCCAGAGAGCCGTCCTCAAAACAAACACACATCTTGACATATCTCCCACATTGATCGCAGTGTCTCCAGGAACGGCATTCAAGGAGCCAGGAACTTTTCTCCCTACACTGTCCATTGAGTTGTCCTCAAAACCAATATACATCCTGCTATATCTCCCACATGGAAAGTGCCAGGAGGGAGAAGTGGCGATTATGTTTAGACTTTCTCGGAACTGCTTCAAATCAACTAGATATCTTTGTGCTGTAAATCTCCCAACAGCCAAACGCAAAAGCAGCAAACATCTCGCTGTATGTCCCACATCCAAAGTGCCAAGAGAGAGCTTGCTCTCCCTGTCTTTGAGTACTGTTTTCGCTGTGCCGGTTACCTCTTTGCTAACATTCTCTTCAGCGCTGCAGGGAAACCAGGAACCACGTGGAGAAGGCACCCACACTGAAAGTGCCTGGAGGGAACATTGGGGCTTCTTCTCAGTGTCTCTGACATAGGGTTTCACTGTCCCGGGAAAGTCTCTGCTAACACCCTGCAGAGCGCTGTGCCCAATCTACAGAAACGTCTTGCGGTATCTCCTACAGGGAAAGTGCCAGGAGGGAACTGTCCATCTTGTTCTCAGTGTCTCTGAGAATTGCTCTGATTATCCCTGTGACCTCTTTGCTAAGACTCTCCAGAGAGCCGTCCTCAAAACAAACACACATCTTGACATATCTCCCACATTGATCGCAGTGTCTCCAGGAACGGCATTCAAGGAGCCAGGAACTTTTCTCCCTACACTGTCCATTGAGTTGTCCTCAAAACCAATATACATCCTGCTATATCTCCCACATGGAAAGTGCCAGGAGGGAGAAGTGGCGATTATGTTTAGACTTTCTCGGAACTGCTTCAAATCAACTAGATATCTTTGTGCTGTAAATCTCCCAACAGCCAAACGCAAAAGCAGCAAACATCTCGCTGTATGTCCCACATCCAAAGTGCCAAGAGAGAGCTTGCTCTCCCTGTCTTTGAGTACTGTTTTCGCTGTGCCGGTTACCTCTTTGCTAACATTCTCTTCAGCGCTGCAGGGAAACCAGGAACCACGTGGAGAAGGCACCCACACTGAAAGTGCCTGGAGGGAACATTGGGGCTTCTTCTCAGTGTCTCTGACATAGGGTTTCACTGTCCCGGGAAAGTCTCTGCTAACACCCTGCAGAGCGCTGTGCCCAATCTACAGAAACGTCTTGCGGTATCTCCTACAGGGAAAGTGCCAGGAGGGAACTGTCCATCTTGTTCTCAGTGTCTCTGAGAATTGCTCTGATTATCCCTGTGACCTCTTTGCTAAGACTCTCCAGAGAGCCGTCCTCAAAACCAACACACATCTTGACATATCTCCCACATTGATCGCAGTGTCTCCAGGAACGGCATTCAAGGAGCCAGGAACTTTTCTCCCTACACTGTCCATTGAGTTGTCCTCAAAACCAATATACATCCTGCTATATCTCCCACATGGAAAGTGCCAGGAGGGAGAAGTGGCGATTATGTTTAGACTTTCTCGGAACTGCTTCAAATCAACTAGATATCTTTGTGCTGTAAATCTCCCAACAGCCAAACGCAAAAGCAGCAAACATCTCGCTGTATGTCCCACATCCAAAGTGCCAAGAGAGAGCTTGCTCTCCCTGTCTTTGAGTACTGTTTTCACTGTCCCGGTTACCTCTTTGCTAACATTCTCTTCAGCGCTGCAGGGAAACCAGGAACCACGTGGAGAAGGCACCCACACTGAAAGTGCCTGGAGGGAACATTGGGGCTTCTTCTCAGTGTCTCTGACATAGGGTTTCACTGTCCCGGGAAAGTCTCTGCTAACACCCTGCAGAGCGCTGTGCCCAATCTACAGAAACGTCTTGCGGTATCTCCTACAGGGAAAGTGCCAGGAGGGAATTGTCGAGCTTGTTCTCAGTGTCTCTGAGAATTGCTCTGATTATCCCTGTGACCTCTTTGCTAAGACTCTCCAGAGAGCCGTCCTCAAAACCAACACACATCTTGACATATCTCCCTCATTGATCGCAGTGTCTCCAGGAACGGCATTCAAGGAGCCAGGAACTTTTCTCCCTACACTGTCCATTGAGTTGTCCTCAAAACCAATATACATCCTGCTATATCTCCCACATGGAAAGTGCCAGGAGGGAGAAGTGGCGATTATGTTTAGACTTTCTCGGAACTGCTTCAAATCAACTAGATATCTTTGTGCTGTAAATCTCCCAACAGCCAAACGCAAAAGCAGCAAACATCTCGCTGTATGTCCCACATCCAAAGTGCCAAGAGAGAGCTTGCTCTCCCTGTCTTTGAGTACTGTTTTCGCTGTCCCGGTTACCTCTTTGCTAACATTCTCTTCAGCGCTGCAGGGAAACCAGGAACCACGTGGAGAAGGCACCCACACTGAAAGTGCCTGGAGGGAACATTGGGGCTTCTTCTCAGTGTCTCTGACATAGGGTTTCACTGTCCCGGGAAAGTCTCTGCTAACACCCTGCAGAGCGCTGTGCCCAATCTACAGAAACGTCTTGCGGTATCTCCTACAGGGAAAGTGCCAGGAGGGAATTGTCGAGCTTGTTCTCAGTGTCTCTGAGAATTGCTCTGATTATCCCTGTGACCTCTTTGCTAAGACTCTCCAGAGAGCCGTCCTCAAAACCAACACACATCTTGACATATCTCCCTCATTGATCGCAGTGTCTCCAGGAACGGCATTCAAGGAGCCAGGAACTTTTCTCCCTACACTGTCCATTGAGTTGTCCTCAAAACCAATATACATCCTGCTATATCTCCCACATGGAAAGTGCCAGGAGGGAGAAGTGGCGATTATGTTTAGACTTTCTCGGAACTGCTTCAAATCAACTAGATATCTTTGTGCTGTAAATCTCCCAACAGCCAAACGCAAAAGCAGCAAACATCTCGCTGTATGTCCCACATCCAAAGTGCCAAGAGAGAGCTTGCTCTCCCTGTCTTTGAGTACTGTTTTCGCTGTGCCGGTTACCTCTTTGCTAACATTCTCTTCAGCGCTGCAGGGAAACCAGGAACCACGTGGAGAAGGCACCCACACTGAAAGTGCCTGGAGGGAACATTGGGGCTTCTTCTCAGTGTCTCTGACATAGGGTTTCACTGTCCCGGGAAAGTCTCTGCTAACACCCTGCAGAGCGCTGTGCCCAATCTACAGAAACGTCTTGCGGTATCTCCTACAGGGAAAGTGCCAGGAGGGAATTGTCGAGCTTGTTCTCAGTGTCTCTGAGAATTGCTCTGATTATCCCTGTGACCTCTTTGCTAAGACTCTCCAGAGAGCCGTCCTCAAAACCAACACACATCTTGACATATCTCCCTCATTGATCGCAGTGTCTCCAGGAACGGCATTCAAGGAGCCAGGAACTTTTCTCCCTACACTGTCCATTGAGTTGTCCTCAAAACCAATATACATCCTGCTATATCTCCCACATGGAAAGTGCCAGGAGGGAGAAGTGGCGATTATGTTTAGACTTTCTCGGAACTGCTTCAAATCAACTAGATATCTTTGTGCTGTAAATCTCCCAACAGCCAAACGCAAAAGCAGCAAACATCTCGCTGTATGTCCCACATCCAAAGTGCCAAGAGAGAGCTTGCTCTCCCTGTCTTTGAGTACTGTTTTCGCTGTCCCGGTTACCTCTTTGCTAACATTCTCTTCAGCGCTGCAGGGAAACCAGGAACCACGTGGAGAAGGCACCCACACTGAAAGTGCCTGGAGGGAACATTGGGGCTTCTTCTCAGTGTCTCTGACATAGGGTTTCACTGTCCCGGGAAAGTCTCTGCTAACACCCTGCAGAGCGCTGTGCCCAATCTACAGAAACGTCTTGCGGTATCTCCTACAGGGAAAGTGCCAGGAGGGAATTGTCGAGCTTGTTCTCAGTGTCTCTGAGAATTGCTCTGATTATCCCTGTGACCTCTTTGCTAAGACTCTCCAGAGAGCCGTCCTCAAAACAAACACACATCTTGACATATCTCCCACATTGATCGCAGTGTCTCCAGGAACGGCATTCAAGGAGCCAGGAACTTTTCTCCCTACACTGTCCATTGAGTTGTCCTCAAAACCAATATACATCCTGCTATATCTCCCACATGGAAAGTGCCAGGAGGGAGAAGTGGCGATTATGTTTAGACTTTCTCGGAACTGCTTCAAATCAACTAGATATCTTTGTGCTGTAAATCTCCCAACAGCCAAACGCAAAAGCAGCAAACATCTCGCTGTATGTCCCACATCCAAAGTGCCAAGAGAGAGCTTGCTCTCCCTGTCTTTGAGTACTGTTTTCACTGTCCCGGTTACCTCTTTGCTAACATTCTCTTCAGCGCTGCAGGGAAACCAGGAACCACGTGGAGAAGGCACCCACACTGAAAGTGCCTGGAGGGAACATTGGGGCTTCTTCTCAGTGTCTCTGACATAGGGTTTCACTGTCCCGGGAAAGTCTCTGCTAACACCCTGCAGAGCGCTGTGCCCAATCTACAGAAACGTCTTGCGGTATCTCCTACAGGGAAAGTGCCAGGAGGGAATTGTCGAGCTTGTTCTCAGTGTCTCTGAGAATTGCTCTGATTATCCCTGTGACCTCTTTGCTAAGACTCTCCAGAGAGCCGTCCTCAAAACCAACACACATCTTGACATATCTCCCTCATTGATCGCAGTGTCTCCAGGAACGGCATTCAAGGAGCCAGGAACTTTTCTCCCTACACTGTCCATTGAGTTGTCCTCAAAACCAATATACATCCTGCTATATCTCCCACATGGAAAGTGCCAGGAGGGAGAAGTGGCGATTATGTTTAGACTTTCTCGGAACTGCTTCAAATCAACTAGATATCTTTGTGCTGTAAATCTCCCAACAGCCAAACGCAAAAGCAGCAAACATCTCGCTGTATGTCCCACATCCAAAGTGCCAAGAGAGAGCTTGCTCTCCCTGTCTTTGAGTACTGTTTTCGCTGTGCCGGTTACCTCTTTGCTAACATTCTCTTCAGCGCTGCAGGGAAACCAGGAACCACGTGGAGAAGGCACCCACACTGAAAGTGCCTGGAGGGAACATTGGGGCTTCTTCTCAGTGTCTCTGACATAGGGTTTCACTGTCCCGGGAAAGTCTCTGCTAACACCCTGCAGAGCGCTGTGCCCAATCTACAGAAACGTCTTGCGGTATCTCCTACAGGGAAAGTGCCAGGAGGGAATTGTCGAGCTTGTTCTCAGTGTCTCTGAGAATTGCTCTGATTATCCCTGTGACCTCTTTGCTAAGACTCTCCAGAGAGCCGTCCTCAAAACCAACACACATCTTGACATATCTCCCTCATTGATCGCAGTGTCTCCAGGAACGGCATTCAAGGAGCCAGGAACTTTTCTCCCTACACTGTCCATTGAGTTGTCCTCAAAACCAATATACATCCTGCTATATCTCCCACATGGAAAGTGCCAGGAGGGAGAAGTGGCGATTATGTTTAGACTTTCTCGGAACTGCTTCAAATCAACTAGATATCTTTGTGCTGTAAATCTCCCAACAGCCAAACGCAAAAGCAGCAAACATCTCGCTGTATGTCCCACATCCAAAGTGCCAAGAGAGAGCTTGCTCTCCCTGTCTTTGAGTACTGTTTTCGCTGTCCCGGTTACCTCTTTGCTAACATTCTCTTCAGCGCTGCAGGGAAACCAGGAACCACGTGGAGAAGGCACCCACACTGAAAGTGCCTGGAGGGAACATTGGGGCTTCTTCTCAGTGTCTCTGACATAGGGTTTCACTGTCCCGGGAAAGTCTCTGCTAACACCCTGCAGAGCGCTGTGCCCAATCTACAGAAACGTCTTGCGGTATCTCCTACAGGGAAAGTGCCAGGAGGGAATTGTCGAGCTTGTTCTCAGTGTCTCTGAGAATTGCTCTGATTATCCCTGTGACCTCTTTGCTAAGACTCTCCAGAGAGCCGTCCTCAAAACCAACACACATCTTGACATATCTCCCACATTGATCGCAGTGTCTCCAGGAACGGCATTCAAGGAGCCAGGAACTTTTCTCCCTACACTGTCCATTGAGTTGTCCTCAAAACCAATATACATCCTGCTATATCTCCCACATGGAAAGTGCCAGGAGGGAGAAGTGGCGATTATGTTTAGACTTTCTCGGAACTGCTTCAAATCAACTAGATATCTTTGTGCTGTAAATCTCCCAACAGCCAAACGCAAAAGCAGCAAACATCTCGCTGTATGTCCCACATCCAAAGTGCCAAGAGAGAGCTTGCTCTCCCTGTCTTTGAGTACTGTTTTCGCTGTGCCGGTTACCTCTTTGCTAACATTCTCTTCAGCGCTGCAGGGAAACCAGGAACCACGTGGAGAAGGCACCCACACTGAAAGTGCCTGGAGGGAACATTGGGGCTTCTTCTCAGTGTCTCTGACATAGGGTTTCACTGTCCCGGGAAAGTCTCTGCTAACACCCTGCAGAGCGCTGTGCCCAATCTACAGAAACGTCTTGCGGTATCTCCTACAGGGAAAGTGCCAGGAGGGAATTGTCGAGCTTGTTCTCAGTGTCTCTGAGAATTGCTCTGATTATCCCTGTGACCTCTTTGCTAAGACTCTCCAGAGAGCCGTCCTCAAAACCAACACACATCTTGACATATCTCCCTCATTGATCGCAGTGTCTCCAGGAACGGCATTCAAGGAGCCAGGAACTTTTCTCCCTACACTGTCCATTGAGTTGTCCTCAAAACCAATATACATCCTGCTATATCTCCCACATGGAAAGTGCCAGGAGGGAGAAGTGGCGATTATGTTTAGACTTTCTCGGAACTGCTTCAAATCAACTAGATATCTTTGTGCTGTAAATCTCCCAACAGCCAAACGCAAAAGCAGCAAACATCTCGCTGTATGTCCCACATCCAAAGTGCCAAGAGAGAGCTTGCTCTCCCTGTCTTTGAGTACTGTTTTCACTGTCCCGGTTACCTCTTTGCTAACATTCTCTTCAGCGCTGCAGGGAAACCAGGAACCACGTGGAGAAGGCACCCACACTGAAAGTGCCTGGAGGGAACATTGGGGCTTCTTCTCAGTGTCTCTGACATAGGGTTTCACTGTCCCGGGAAAGTCTCTGCTAACACCCTGCAGAGCGCTGTGCCCAATCTACAGAAACGTCTTGCGGTATCTCCTACAGGGAAAGTGCCAGGAGGGAATTGTCGAGCTTGTTCTCAGTGTCTCTGAGAATTGCTCTGATTATCCCTGTGACCTCTTTGCTAAGACTCTCCAGAGAGCCGTCCTCAAAACAAACACACATCTTGACATATCTCCCACATTGATCGCAGTGTCTCCAGGAACGGCATTCAAGGAGCCAGGAACTTTTCTCCCTACACTGTCCATTGAGTTGTCCTCAAAACCAATATACATCCTGCTATATCTCCCACATGGAAAGTGCCAGGAGGGAGAAGTGGCGATTATGTTTAGACTTTCTCGGAACTGCTTCAAATCAACTAGATATCTTTGTGCTGTAAATCTCCCAACAGCCAAACGCAAAAGCAGCAAACATCTCGCTGTATGTCCCACATCCAAAGTGCCAAGAGAGAGCTTGCTCTCCCTGTCTTTGAGTACTGTTTTCGCTGTGCCGGTTACCTCTTTGCTAACATTCTCTTCAGCGCTGCAGGGAAACCAGGAACCACGTGGAGAAGGCACCCACACTGAAAGTGCCTGGAGGGAACATTGGGGCTTCTTCTCAGTGTCTCTGACATAGGGTTTCACTGTCCCGGGAAAGTCTCTGCTAACACCCTGCAGAGCGCTGTGCCCAATCTACAGAAACGTCTTGCGGTATCTCCTACAGGGAAAGTGCCAGGAGGGAATTGTCGAGCTTGTTCTCAGTGTCTCTGAGAATTGCTCTGATTATCCCTGTGACCTCTTTGCTAAGACTCTCCAGAGAGCCGTCCTCAAAACCAACACACATCTTGACATATCTCCCACATTGATCGCAGTGTCTCCAGGAACGGCATTCAAGGAGCCAGGAACTTTTCTCCCTACACTGTCCATTGAGTTGTCCTCAAAACCAATATACATCCTGCTATATCTCCCACATGGAAAGTGCCAGGAGGGAGAAGTGGCGATTATGTTTAGACTTTCTCGGAACTGCTTCAAATCAACTAGATATCTTTGTGCTGTAAATCTCCCAACAGCCAAACGCAAAAGCAGCAAACATCTCGCTGTATGTCCCACATCCAAAGTGCCAAGAGAGAGCTTGCTCTCCCTGTCTTTGAGTACTGTTTTCGCTGTGCCGGTTACCTCTTTGCTAACATTCTCTTCAGCGCTGCAGGGAAACCAGGAACCACGTGGAGAAGGCACCCACACTGAAAGTGCCTGGAGGGAACATTGGGGCTTCTTCTCAGTGTCTCTGACATAGGGTTTCACTGTCCCGGGAAAGTCTCTGCTAACACCCTGCAGAGCGCTGTGCCCAATCTACAGAAACGTCTTGCGGTATCTCCTACAGGGAAAGTGCCAGGAGGGAACTGTCCATCTTGTTCTCAGTGTCTCTGAGAATTGCTCTGATTATCCCTGTGACCTCTTTGCTAAGACTCTCCAGAGAGCCGTCCTCAAAACCAACACACATCTTGACATATCTCCCTCATTGATCGCAGTGTCTCCAGGAACGGCATTCAAGGAGCCAGGAACTTTTCTCCCTACACTGTCCATTGAGTTGTCCTCAAAACCAATATACATCCTGCTATATCTCCCACATGGAAAGTGCCAGGAGGGAGAAGTGGCGATTATGTTTAGACTTTCTCGGAACTGCTTCAAATCAACTAGATATCTTTGTGCTGTAAATTTCCCAACAGCCAAACGCAAAAGCAGCAAACATCTCGCTGTATGTCCCACATCCAAAGTGCCAAGAGAGAGCTTGCTCTCCCTGTCTTTGAGTACTGTTTTCACTGTCCCGGTTACCTCTTTGCTAACATTCTCTTCAGCGCTGCAGGGAAACCAGGAACCACGTGGAGAAGGCACCCACACTGAAAGTGCCTGGAGGGAATTGTCGAGCTTGTTCTCAGTGTCTCTGAGAATTGCTCTGATTATCCCTGTGACCTCTTTGCTAAGACTCTCCAGAGAGCCGTCCTCAAAACAAACACACATCTTGACATATCTCCCACATTGATCGCAGTGTCTCCAGGAACGGCATTCAAGGAGCCAGGAACTTTTCTCCCTACACTGTCCATTGAGTTGTCCTCAAAACCAATATACATCCTGCTATATCTCCCACATGGAAAGTGCCAGGAGGGAGAAGTGGCGATTATGTTTAGACTTTCTCGGAACTGCTTCAAATCAACTAGATATCTTTGTGCTGTAAATCTCCCAACAGCCAAACGCAAAAGCAGCAAACATCTCGCTGTATGTCCCACATCCAAAGTGCCAAGAGAGAGCTTGCTCTCCCTGTCTTTGAGTACTGTTTTCGCTGTGCCGGTTACCTCTTTGCTAACATTCTCTTCAGCGCTGCAGGGAAACCAGGAACCACGTGGAGAAGGCACCCACACTGAAAGTGCCTGGAGGGAACATTGGGGCTTCTTCTCAGTGTCTCTGACATAGGGTTTCACTGTCCCGGGAAAGTCTCTGCTAACACCCTGCAGAGCGCTGTGCCCAATCTACAGAAACGTCTTGCGGTATCTCCTACAGGGAAAGTGCCAGGAGGGAATTGTCGAGCTTGTTCTCAGTGTCTCTGAGAATTGCTCTGATTATCCCTGTGACCTCTTTGCTAAGACTCTCCAGAGAGCCGTCCTCAAAACCAACACACATCTTGACATATCTCCCACATTGATCGCAGTGTCTCCAGGAACGGCATTCAAGGAGCCAGGAACTTTTCTCCCTACACTGTCCATTGAGTTGTCCTCAAAACCAATATACATCCTGCTATATCTCCCACATGGAAAGTGCCAGGAGGGAGAAGTGGCGATTATGTTTAGACTTTCTCGGAACTGCTTCAAATCAACTAGATATCTTTGTGCTGTAAATCTCCCAACAGCCAAACGCAAAAGCAGCAAACATCTCGCTGTATGTCCCACATCCAAAGTGCCAAGAGAGAGCTTGCTCTCCCTGTCTTTGAGTACTGTTTTCGCTGTGCCGGTTACCTCTTTGCTAACATTCTCTTCAGCGCTGCAGGGAAACCAGGAACCACGTGGAGAAGGCACCCACACTGAAAGTGCCTGGAGGGAACATTGGGGCTTCTTCTCAGTGTCTCTGACATAGGGTTTCACTGTCCCGGGAAAGTCTCTGCTAACACCCTGCAGAGCGCTGTGCCCAATCTACAGAAACGTCTTGCGGTATCTCCTACAGGGAAAGTGCCAGGAGGGAACTGTCCATCTTGTTCTCAGTGTCTCTGAGAATTGCTCTGATTATCCCTGTGACCTCTTTGCTAAGACTCTCCAGAGAGCCGTCCTCAAAACAAACACACATCTTGACATATCTCCCACATTGATCGCAGTGTCTCCAGGAACGGCATTCAAGGAGCCAGGAACTTTTCTCCCTACACTGTCCATTGAGTTGTCCTCAAAACCAATATACATCCTGCTATATCTCCCACATGGAAAGTGCCAGGAGGGAGAAGTGGCGATTATGTTTAGACTTTCTCGGAACTGCTTCAAATCAACTAGATATCTTTGTGCTGTAAATCTCCCAACAGCCAAATGCAAAAGCAGCAAACATCTCGCTGTATGTCCCACATCCAAAGTGCCAAGAGAGAGCTTGCTCTCCCTGTCTTTGAGTACTGTTTTCGCTGTCCCGGTTACCTCTTTGCTAACATTCTCTTCAGCGCTGCAGGGAAACCAGGAACCACGTGGAGAAGGCACCCACACTGAAAGTGCCTGGAGGGAACATTGGGGCTTCTTCTCAGTGTCTCTGACATAGGGTTTCACTGTCCCGGGAAAGTCTCTGCTAACACCCTGCAGAGCGCTGTGCCCAATCTACAGAAACGTCTTGCGGTATCTCCTACAGGGAAAGTGCCAGGAGGGAACTGTCCATCTTGTTCTCAGTGTCTCTGAGAATTGCTCTGATTATCCCTGTGACCTCTTTGCTAAGACTCTCCAGAGAGCCGTCCTCAAAACAAACACACATCTTGACATATCTCCCACATTGATCGCAGTGTCTCCAGGAACGGCATTCAAGGAGCCAGGAACTTTTCTCCCTACACTGTCCATTGAGTTGTCCTCAAAACCAATATACATCCTGCTATATCTCCCACATGGAAAGTGCCAGGAGGGAGAAGTGGCGATTATGTTTAGACTTTCTCGGAACTGCTTCAAATCAACTAGATATCTTTGTGCTGTAAATCTCCCAACAGCCAAACGCAAAAGCAGCAAACATCTCGCTGTATGTCCCACATCCAAAGTGCCAAGAGAGAGCTTGCTCTCCCTGTCTTTGAGTACTGTTTTCGCTGTGCCGGTTACCTCTTTGCTAACATTCTCTTCAGCGCTGCAGGGAAACCAGGAACCACGTGGAGAAGGCACCCACACTGAAAGTGCCTGGAGGGAACATTGGGGCTTCTTCTCAGTGTCTCTGACATAGGGTTTCACTGTCCCGGGAAAGTCTCTGCTAACACCCTGCAGAGCGCTGTGCCCAATCTACAGAAACGTCTTGCGGTATCTCCTACAGGGAAAGTGCCAGGAGGGAATTGTCGAGCTTGTTCTCAGTGTCTCTGAGAATTGCTCTGATTATCCCTGTGACCTCTTTGCTAAGACTCTCCAGAGAGCCGTCCTCAAAACCAACACACATCTTGACATATCTCCCACATTGATCGCAGTGTCTCCAGGAACGGCATTCAAGGAGCCAGGAACTTTTCTCCCTACACTGTCCATTGAGTTGTCCTCAAAACCAATATACATCCTGCTATATCTCCCACATGGAAAGTGCCAGGAGGGAGAAGTGGCGATTATGTTTAGACTTTCTCGGAACTGCTTCAAATCAACTAGATATCTTTGTGCTGTAAATCTCCCAACAGCCAAACGCAAAAGCAGCAAACATCTCGCTGTATGTCCCACATCCAAAGTGCCAAGAGAGAGCTTGCTCTCCCTGTCTTTGAGTACTGTTTTCGCTGTGCCGGTTACCTCTTTGCTAACATTCTCTTCAGCGCTGCAGGGAAACCAGGAACCACGTGGAGAAGGCACCCACACTGAAAGTGCCTGGAGGGAACATTGGGGCTTCTTCTCAGTGTCTCTGACATAGGGTTTCACTGTCCCGGGAAAGTCTCTGCTAACACCCTGCAGAGCGCTGTGCCCAATCTACAGAAACGTCTTGCGGTATCTCCTACAGGGAAAGTGCCAGGAGGGAATTGTCGAGCTTGTTCTCAGTGTCTCTGAGAATTGCTCTGATTATCCCTGTGACCTCTTTGCTAAGACTCTCCAGAGAGCCGTCCTCAAAACCAACACACATCTTGACATATCTCCCTCATTGATCGCAGTGTCTCCAGGAACGGCATTCAAGGAGCCAGGAACTTTTCTCCCTACACTGTCCATTGAGTTGTCCTCAAAACCAATATACATCCTGCTATATCTCCCACATGGAAAGTGCCAGGAGGGAGAAGTGGCGATTATGTTTAGACTTTCTCGGAACTGCTTCAAATCAACTAGATATCTTTGTGCTGTAAATCTCCCAACAGCCAAACGCAAAAGCAGCAAACATCTCGCTGTATGTCCCACATCCAAAGTGCCAAGAGAGAGCTTGCTCTCCCTGTCTTTGAGTACTGTTTTCACTGTCCCGGTTACCTCTTTGCTAACATTCTCTTCAGCGCTGCAGGGAAACCAGGAACCACGTGGAGAAGGCACCCACACTGAAAGTGCCTGGAGGGAACATTGGGGCTTCTTCTCAGTGTCTCTGACATAGGGTTTCACTGTCCCGGGAAAGTCTCTGCTAACACCCTGCAGAGCGCTGTGCCCAATCTACAGAAACGTCTTGCGGTATCTCCTACAGGGAAAGTGCCAGGAGGGAATTGTCGAGCTTGTTCTCAGTGTCTCTGAGAATTGCTCTGATTATCCCTGTGACCTCTTTGCTAAGACTCTCCAGAGAGCCGTCCTCAAAACCAACACACATCTTGACATATCTCCCACATTGATCGCAGTGTCTCCAGGAACGGCATTCAAGGAGCCAGGAACTTTTCTCCCTACACTGTCCATTGAGTTGTCCTCAAAACCAATATACATCCTGCTATATCTCCCACATGGAAAGTGCCAGGAGGGAGAAGTGGCGATTATGTTTAGACTTTCTCGGAACTGCTTCAAATCAACTAGATATCTTTGTGCTGTAAATCTCCCAACAGCCAAACGCAAAAGCAGCAAACATCTCGCTGTATGTCCCACATCCAAAGTGCCAAGAGAGAGCTTGCTCTCCCTGTCTTTGAGTACTGTTTTCGCTGTGCCGGTTACCTCTTTGCTAACATTCTCTTCAGCGCTGCAGGGAAACCAGGAACCACGTGGAGAAGGCACCCACACTGAAAGTGCCTGGAGGGAACATTGGGGCTTCTTCTCAGTGTCTCTGACATAGGGTTTCACTGTCCCGGGAAAGTCTCTGCTAACACCCTGCAGAGCGCTGTGCCCAATCTACAGAAACGTCTTGCGGTATCTCCTACAGGGAAAGTGCCAGGAGGGAACTGTCCATCTTGTTCTCAGTGTCTCTGAGAATTGCTCTGATTATCCCTGTGACCTCTTTGCTAAGACTCTCCAGAGAGCCGTCCTCAAAACCAACACACATCTTGACATATCTCCCACATTGATCGCAGTGTCTCCAGGAACGGCATTCAAGGAGCCAGGAACTTTTCTCCCTACACTGTCCATTGAGTTGTCCTCAAAACCAATATACATCCTGCTATATCTCCCACATGGAAAGTGCCAGGAGGGAGAAGTGGCGATTATGTTTAGACTTTCTCGGAACTGCTTCAAATCAACTAGATATCTTTGTGCTGTAAATCTCCCAACAGCCAAACGCAAAAGCAGCAAACATCTCGCTGTATGTCCCGCATCCAAAGTGCCAAGAGAGAGCTTGCTCTCCCTGTCTTTGAGTACTGTTTTCGCTGTGCCGGTTACCTCTTTGCTAACATTCTCTTCAGCGCTGCAGGGAAACCAGGAACCACGTGGAGAAGGCACCCACACTGAAAGTGCCTGGAGGGAACATTGGGGCTTCTTCTCAGTGTCTCTGACATAGGGTTTCACTGTCCCGGGAAAGTCTCTGCTAACACCCTGCAGAGCGCTGTGCCCAATCTACAGAAACGTCTTGCGGTATCTCCTACAGGGAAAGTGCCAGGAGGGAACTGTCCATCTTGTTCTCAGTGTCTCTGAGAATTGCTCTGATTATCCCTGTGACCTCTTTGCTAAGACTCTCCAGAGAGCCGTCCTCAAAACAAACACACATCTTGACATATCTCCCACATTGATCGCAGTGTCTTCAGGAACGGCATTCAAGGAGCCAGGAACTTTTCTCCCTACACTGTCCATTGAGTTGTCCTCAAAACCAATATACATCCTGCTATATCTCCCACATGGAAAGTGCCAGGAGGGAGAAGTGGCGATTATGTTTAGACTTTCTCGGAACTGCTTCAAATCAACTAGATATCTTTGTGCTGTAAATCTCCCAACAGCCAAACGCAAAAGCAGCAAACATCTCGCTGTATGTCCCACATCCAAAGTGCCAAGAGAGAGCTTGCTCTCCCTGTCTTTGAGTACTGTTTTCGCTGTGCCGGTTACCTCTTTGCTAACATTCTCTTCAGCGCTGCAGGGAAACCAGGAACCACGTGGAGAAGGCACCCACACTGAAAGTGCCTGGAGGGAACATTGGGGCTTCTTCTCAGTGTCTCTGACATAGGGTTTCACTGTCCCGGGAAAGTCTCTGCTAACACCCTGCAGAGCGCTGTGCCCAATCTACAGAAACGTCTTGCGGTATCTCCTACAGGGAAAGTGCCAGGAGGGAATTGTCGAGCTTGTTCTCAGTGTCTCTGAGAATTGCTCTGATTATCCCTGTGACCTCTTTGCTAAGACTCTCCAGAGAGCCGTCCTCAAAACCAACACACATCTTGACATATCTCCCACATTGATCGCAGTGTCTCCAGGAACGGCATTCAAGGAGCCAGGAACTTTTCTCCCTACACTGTCCATTGAGTTGTCCTCAAAACCAATATACATCCTGCTATATCTCCCACATGGAAAGTGCCAGGAGGGAGAAGTGGCGATTATGTTTAGACTTTCTCGGAACTGCTTCAAATCAACTAGATATCTTTGTGCTGTAAATCTCCCAACAGCCAAACGCAAAAGCAGCAAACATCTCGCTGTATGTCCCGCATCCAAAGTGCCAAGAGAGAGCTTGCTCTCCCTGTCTTTGAGTACTGTTTTCGCTGTGCCGGTTACCTCTTTGCTAACATTCTCTTCAGCGCTGCAGGGAAACCAGGAACCACGTGGAGAAGGCACCCACACTGAAAGTGCCTGGAGGGAACATTGGGGCTTCTTCTCAGTGTCTCTGACATAGGGTTTCACTGTCCCGGGAAAGTCTCTGCTAACACCCTGCAGAGCGCTGTGCCCAATCTACAGAAACGTCTTGCGGTATCTCCTACAGGGAAAGTGCCAGGAGGGAACTGTCCATCTTGTTCTCAGTGTCTCTGAGAATTGCTCTGATTATCCCTGTGACCTCTTTGCTAAGACTCTCCAGAGAGCCGTCCTCAAAACAAACACACATCTTGACATATCTCCCACATTGATCGCAGTGTCTTCAGGAACGGCATTCAAGGAGCCAGGAACTTTTCTCCCTACACTGTCCATTGAGTTGTCCTCAAAACCAATATACATCCTGCTATATCTCCCACATGGAAAGTGCCAGGAGGGAGAAGTGGCGATTATGTTTAGACTTTCTCGGAACTGCTTCAAATCAACTAGATATCTTTGTGCTGTAAATCTCCCAACAGCCAAACGCAAAAGCAGCAAACATCTCGCTGTATGTCCCACATCCAAAGTGCCAAGAGAGAGCTTGCTCTCCCTCTCTTTGAGTACTGTTTTCGCTGTGCCGGTTACCTCTTTGCTAACATTCTCTTCAGCGCTGCAGGGAAACCAGGAACCACGTGGAGAAGGCACCCACACTGAAAGTGCCTGGAGGGAACATTGGGGCTTCTTCTCAGTGTCTCTGACATAGGGTTTCACTGTCCCGGGAAAGTCTCTGCTAACACCCTGCAGAGCGCTGTGCCCAATCTACAGAAACGTCTTGCGGTATCTCCTACAGGGAAAGTGCCAGGAGGGAATTGTCGAGCTTGTTCTCAGTGTCTCTGAGAATTGCTCTGATTATCCCTGTGACCTCTTTGCTAAGACTCTCCAGAGAGCCGTCCTCAAAACCAACACACATCTTGACATATCTCCCACATTGATCGCAGTGTCTCCAGGAACGGCATTCAAGGAGCCAGGAACTTTTCTCCCTACACTGTCCATTGAGTTGTCCTCAAAACCAATATACATCCTGCTATATCTCCCACATGGAAAGTGCCAGGAGGGAGAAGTGGCGATTATGTTTAGACTTTCTCGGAACTGCTTCAAATCAACTAGATATCTTTGTGCTGTAAATCTCCCAACAGCCAAACGCAAAAGCAGCAAACATCTCGCTGTATGTCCCACATCCAAAGTGCCAAGAGAGAGCTTGCTCTCCCTGTCTTTGAGTACTGTTTTCGCTGTGCCGGTTACCTCTTTGCTAACATTCTCTTCAGCGCTGCAGGGAAACCAGGAACCACGTGGAGAAGGCACCCACACTGAAAGTGCCTGGAGGGAACATTGGGGCTTCTTCTCAGTGTCTCTGACATAGGGTTTCACTGTCCCGGGAAAGTCTCTGCTAACACCCTGCAGAGCGCTGTGCCCAATCTACAGAAACGTCTTGCGGTATCTCCTACAGGGAAAGTGCCAGGAGGGAACTGTCCATCTTGTTCTCAGTGTCTCTGAGAATTGCTCTGATTATCCCTGTGACCTCTTTGCTAAGACTCTCCAGAGAGCCGTCCTCAAAACCAACACACATCTTGACATATCTCCCACATTGATCGCAGTGTCTCCAGGAACGGCATTCAAGGAGCCAGGAACTTTTCTCCCTACACTGTCCATTGAGTTGTCCTCAAAACCAATATACATCCTGCTATATCTCCCACATGGAAAGTGCCAGGAGGGAGAAGTGGCGATTATGTTTAGACTTTCTCGGAACTGCTTCAAATCAACTAGATATCTTTGTGCTGTAAATCTCCCAACAGCCAAACGCAAAAGCAGCAAACATCTCGCTGTATGTCCCACATCCAAAGTGCCAAGAGAGAGCTTGCTCTCCCTGTCTTTGAGTACTGTTTTCGCTGTCCCGGTTACCTCTTTGCTAACATTCTCTTCAGCGCTGCAGGGAAACCAGGAACCACGTGGAGAAGGCACCCACACTGAAAGTGCCTGGAGGGAACATTGGGGCTTCTTCTCAGTGTCTCTGACATAGGGTTTCACTGTCCCGGGAAAGTCTCTGCTAACACCCTGCAGAGCGCTGTGCCCAATCTACAGAAACGTCTTGCGGTATCTCCTACAGGGAAAGTGCCAGGAGGGAATTGTCGAGCTTGTTCTCAGTGTCTCTGAGAATTGCTCTGATTATCCCTGTGACCTCTTTGCTAAGACTCTCCAGAGAGCCGTCCTCAAAACCAACACACATCTTGACATATCTCCCACATTGATCGCAGTGTCTCCAGGAACGGCATTCAAGGAGCCAGGAACTTTTCTCCCTACACTGTCCATTGAGTTGTCCTCAAAACCAATATACATCCTGCTATATCTCCCACATGGAAAGTGCCAGGAGGGAGAAGTGGCGATTATGTTTAGACTTTCTCGGAAATGCTTCAAATCAACTAGATATCTTTGTGCTGTAAATCTCCCAACAGCCAAACGCAAAAGCAGCAAACATCTCGCTGTATGTCCCACATCCAAAGTGCCAAGAGAGAGCTTGCTCTCCCTGTCTTTGAGTACTGTTTTCGCTGTGCCGGTTACCTCTTTGCTAACATTCTCTTCAGCGCTGCAGGGAAACCAGGAACCACGTGGAGAAGGCACCCACACTGAAAGTGCCTGGAGGGAACATTGGGGCTTCTTCTCAGTGTCTCTGACATAGGGTTTCACTGTCCCGGGAAAGTCTCTGCTAACACCCTGCAGAGCGCTGTGCCCAATCTACAGAAACGTCTTGCGGTATCTCCTACAGGGAAAGTGCCAGGAGGGAATTGTCGAGCTTGTTCTCAGTGTCTCTGAGAATTGCTCTGATTATCCCTGTGACCTCTTTGCTAAGACTCTCCAGAGAGCCGTCCTCAAAACCAACACACATCTTGACATATCTCCCTCATTGATCGCAGTGTCTCCAGGAACGGCATTCAAGGAGCCAGGAACTTTTCTCCCTACACTGTCCATTGAGTTGTCCTCAAAACCAATATACATCCTGCTATATCTCCCACATGGAAAGTGCCAGGAGGGAGAAGTGGCGATTATGTTTAGACTTTCTCGGAACTGCTTCAAATCAACTAGATATCTTTGTGCTGTAAATCTCCCAACAGCCAAATGCAAAAGCAGCAAACATCTCGCTGTATGTCCCACATCCAAAGTGCCAAGAGAGAGCTTGCTCTCCCTGTCTTTGAGTACTGTTTTCGCTGTGCCGGTTACCTCTTTGCTAACATTCTCTTCAGCGCTGCGGGGAAACCAGGAACCACGTGGAGAAGGCACCCACACTGAAAGTGCCTGGAGGGAACATTGGGGCTTCTTCTCAGTGTCTCTGACATAGGGTTTCACTGTCCCGGGAAAGTCTCTGCTAACACCCTGCAGAGCGCTGTGCCCAATCTACAGAAACGTCTTGCGGTATCTCCTACAGGGAAAGTGCCAGGAGGGAATTGTCGAGCTTGTTCTCAGTGTCTCTGAGAATTGCTCTGATTATCCCTGTGACCTCTTTGCTAAGACTCTCCAGAGAGCCGTCCTCAAAACAAACACACATCTTGACATATCTCCCACATTGATCGCAGTGTCTCCAGGAACGGCATTCAAGGAGCCAGGAACTTTTCTCCCTACACTGTCCATTGAGTTGTCCTCAAAACCAATATACATCCTGCTATATCTCCCACATGGAAAGTGCCAGGAGGGAGAAGTGGCGATTATGTTTAGACTTTCTCGGAACTGCTTCAAATCAACTAGATATCTTTGTGCTGTAAATCTCCCAACAGCCAAACGCAAAAGCAGCAAACATCTCGCTGTATGTCCCACATCCAAAGTGCCAAGAGAGAGCTTGCTCTCCCTGTCTTTGAGTACTGTTTTCGCTGTGCCGGTTACCTCTTTGCTAACATTCTCTTCAGCGCTGCAGGGAAACCAGGAACCACGTGGAGAAGGCACCCACACTGAAAGTGCCTGGAGGGAACATTGGGGCTTCTTCTCAGTGTCTCTGACATAGGGTTTCACTGTCCCGGGAAAGTCTCTGCTAACACCCTGCAGAGCGCTGTGCCCAATCTACAGAAACGTCTTGTGGTATCTCCTACAGGGAAAGTGCCAGGAGGGAATTGTCGAGCTTGTTCTCAGTGTCTCTGAGAATTGCTCTGATTATCCCTGTGACCTCTTTGCTAAGACTCTCCAGAGAGCCGTCCTCAAAACCAACACACATCTTGACATATCTCCCTCATTGATCGCAGTGTCTCCAGGAACGGCATTCAAGGAGCCAGGAACTTTTCTCCCTACACTGTCCATTGAGTTGTCCTCAAAACCAATATACATCCTGCTATATCTCCCACATGGAAAGTGCCAGGAGGGAGAAGTGGCGATTATGTTTAGACTTTCTCGGAACTGCTTCAAATCAACTAGATATCTTTGTGCTGTAAATCTCCCAACAGCCAAATGCAAAAGCAGCAAACATCTCGCTGTATGTCCCACATCCAAAGTGCCAAGAGAGAGCTTGCTCTCCCTGTCTTTGAGTACTGTTTTCGCTGTGCCGGTTACCTCTTTGCTAACATTCTCTTCAGCGCTGCGGGGAAACCAGGAACCACGTGGAGAAGGCACCCACACTGAAAGTGCCTGGAGGGAACATTGGGGCTTCTTCTCAGTGTCTCTGACATAGGGTTTCACTGTCCCGGGAAAGTCTCTGCTAACACCCTGCAGAGCGCTGTGCCCAATCTACAGAAACGTCTTGCGGTATCTCCTACAGGGAAAGTGCCAGGAGGGAATTGTCGAGCTTGTTCTCAGTGTCTCTGAGAATTGCTCTGATTATCCCTGTGACCTCTTTGCTAAGACTCTCCAGAGAGCCGTCCTCAAAACAAACACACATCTTGACATATCTCCCACATTGATCGCAGTGTCTCCAGGAACGGCATTCAAGGAGCCAGGAACTTTTCTCCCTACACTGTCCATTGAGTTGTCCTCAAAACCAATATACATCCTGCTATATCTCCCACATGGAAAGTGCCAGGAGGGAGAAGTGGCGATTATGTTTAGACTTTCTCGGAACTGCTTCAAATCAACTAGATATCTTTGTGCTGTAAATCTCCCAACAGCCAAACGCAAAAGCAGCAAACATCTCGCTGTATGTCCCACATCCAAAGTGCCAAGAGAGAGCTTGCTCTCCCTGTCTTTGAGTACTGTTTTCGCTGTGCCGGTTACCTCTTTGCTAACATTCTCTTCAGCGCTGCAGGGAAACCAGGAACCACGTGGAGAAGGCACCCACACTGAAAGTGCCTGGAGGGAACATTGGGGCTTCTTCTCAGTGTCTCTGACATAGGGTTTCACTGTCCCGGGAAAGTCTCTGCTAACACCCTGCAGAGCGCTGTGCCCAATCTACAGAAACGTCTTGTGGTATCTCCTACAGGGAAAGTGCCAGGAGGGAATTGTCGAGCTTGTTCTCAGTGTCTCTGAGAATTGCTCTGATTATCCCTGTGACCTCTTTGCTAAGACTCTCCAGAGAGCCGTCCTCAAAACCAACACACATCTTGACATATCTCCCTCATTGATCGCAGTGTCTCCAGGAACGGCATTCAAGGAGCCAGGAACTTTTCTCCCTACACTGTCCATTGAGTTGTCCTCAAAACCAATATACATCCTGCTATATCTCCCACATGGAAAGTGCCAGGAGGGAGAAGTGGCGATTATGTTTAGACTTTCTCGGAACTGCTTCAAATCAACTAGATATCTTTGTGCTGTAAATCTCCCAACAGCCAAACGCAAAAGCAGCAAACATCTCGCTGTATGTCCCACATCCAAAGTGCCAAGAGAGAGCTTGCTCTCCCTGTCTTTGAGTACTGTTTTCGCTGTGCCGGTTACCTCTTTGCTAACATTCTCTTCAGCGCTGCAGGGAAACCAGGAACCACGTGGAGAAGGCACCCACACTGAAAGTGCCTGGAGGGAACATTGGGGCTTCTTCTCAGTGTCTCTGACATAGGGTTTCACTGTCCCGGGAAAGTCTCTGCTAACACCCTGCAGAGCGCTGTGCCCAATCTACAGAAACGTCTTGCGGTATCTCCTACAGGGAAAGTGCCAGGAGGGAATTGTCGAGCTTGTTCTCAGTGTCTCTGAGAATTGCTCTGATTATCCCTGTGACCTCTTTGCTAAGACTCTCCAGAGAGCCGTCCTCAAAACCAACACACATCTTGACATATCTCCCTCATTGATCGCAGTGTCTCCAGGAACGGCATTCAAGGAGCCAGGAACTTTTCTCCCTACACTGTCCATTGAGTTGTCCTCAAAACCAATATACATCCTGCTATATCTCCCACATGGAAAGTGCCAGGAGGGAGAAGTGGCGATTATGTTTAGACTTTCTCGGAACTGCTTCAAATCAACTAGATATCTTTGTGCTGTAAATCTCCCAACAGCCAAACGCAAAAGCAGCAAACATCTCGCTGTATGTCCCACATCCAAAGTGCCAAGAGAGAGCTTGCTCTCCCTGTCTTTGAGTACTGTTTTCGCTGTGCCGGTTACCTCTTTGCTAACATTCTCTTCAGCGCTGCAGGGAAACCAGGAACCACGTGGAGAAGGCACCCACACTGAAAGTGCCTGGAGGGAACATTGGGGCTTCTTCTCAGTGTCTCTGACATAGGGTTTCACTGTCCCGGGAAAGTCTCTGCTAACACCCTGCAGAGCGCTGTGCCCAATCTACAGAAACGTCTTGCGGTATCTCCTACAGGGAAAGTGCCAGGAGGGAATTGTCGAGCTTGTTCTCAGTGTCTCTGAGAATTGCTCTGATTATCCCTGTGACCTCTTTGCTAAGACTCTCCAGAGAGCCGTCCTCAAAACCAACACACATCTTGACATATCTCCCTCATTGATCGCAGTGTCTCCAGGAACGGCATTCAAGGAGCCAGGAACTTTTCTCCCTACACTGTCCATTGAGTTGTCCTCAAAACCAATATACATCCTGCTATATCTCCCACATGGAAAGTGCCAGGAGGGAGAAGTGGCGATTATGTTTAGACTTTCTCGGAACTGCTTCAAATCAACTAGATATCTTTGTGCTGTAAATCTCCCAACAGCCAAACGCAAAAGCAGCAAACATCTCGCTGTATGTCCCACATCCAAAGTGCCAAGAGAGAGCTTGCTCTCCCTGTCTTTGAGTACTGTTTTCACTGTCCCGGTTACCTCTTTGCTAACATTCTCTTCAGCGCTGCAGGGAAACCAGGAACCACGTGGAGAAGGCACCCACACTGAAAGTGCCTGGAGGGAACATTGGGGCTTCTTCTCAGTGTCTCTGACATAGGGTTTCACTGTCCCGGGAAAGTCTCTGCTAACACCCTGCAGAGCGCTGTGCCCAATCTACAGAAACGTCTTGCGGTATCTCCTACAGGGAAAGTGCCAGGAGGGAATTGTCGAGCTTGTTCTCAGTGTCTCTGAGAATTGCTCTGATTATCCCTGTGACCTCTTTGCTAAGACTCTCCAGAGAGCCGTCCTCAAAACAAACACACATCTTGACATATCTCCCACATTGATCGCAGTGTCTCCAGGAACGGCATTCAAGGAGCCAGGAACTTTTCTCCCTACACTGTCCATTGAGTTGTCCTCAAAACCAATATACATCCTGCTATATCTCCCACATGGAAAGTGCCAGGAGGGAGAAGTGGCGATTATGTTTAGACTTTCTCGGAACTGCTTCAAATCAACTAGATATCTTTGTGCTGTAAATCTCCCAACAGCCAAACGCAAAAGCAGCAAACATCTCGCTGTATGTCCCACATCCAAAGTGCCAAGAGAGAGCTTGCTCTCCCTGTCTTTGAGTACTGTTTTCGCTGTGCCGGTTACCTCTTTGCTAACATTCTCTTCAGCGCTGCAGGGAAACCAGGAACCACGTGGAGAAGGCACCCACACTGAAAGTGCCTGGAGGGAACATTGGGGCTTCTTCTCAGTGTCTCTGACATAGGGTTTCACTGTCCCGGGAAAGTCTCTGCTAACACCCTGCAGAGCGCTGTGCCCAATCTACAGAAACGTCTTGCGGTATCTCCTACAGGGAAAGTGCCAGGAGGGAATTGTCGAGCTTGTTCTCAGTGTCTCTGAGAATTGCTCTGATTATCCCTGTGACCTCTTTGCTAAGACTCTCCAGAGAGCCGTCCTCAAAACCAACACACATCTTGACATATCTCCCACATTGATCGCAGTGTCTCCAGGAACGGCATTCAAGGAGCCAGGAACTTTTCTCCCTACACTGTCCATTGAGTTGTCCTCAAAACCAATATACATCCTGCTATATCTCCCACATGGAAAGTGCCAGGAGGGAGAAGTGGCGATTATGTTTAGACTTTCTCGGAACTGCTTCAAATCAACTAGATATCTTTGTGCTGTAAATCTCCCAACAGCCAAACGCAAAAGCAGCAAACATCTCGCTGTATGTCCCACATCCAAAGTGCCAAGAGAGAGCTTGCTCTCCCTGTCTTTGAGTACTGTTTTCGCTGTGCCGGTTACCTCTTTGCTAACATTCTCTTCAGCGCTGCAGGGAAACCAGGAACCACGTGGAGAAGGCACCCACACTGAAAGTGCCTGGAGGGAACATTGGGGCTTCTTCTCAGTGTCTCTGACATAGGGTTTCACTGTCCCGGGAAAGTCTCTGCTAACACCCTGCAGAGCGCTGTGCCCAATCTACAGAAACGTCTTGCGGTATCTCCTACAGGGAAAGTGCCAGGAGGGAATTGTCGAGCTTGTTCTCAGTGTCTCTGAGAATTGCTCTGATTATCCCTGTGACCTCTTTGCTAAGACTCTCCAGAGAGCCGTCCTCAAAACCAACACACATCTTGACATATCTCCCACATTGATCGCAGTGTCTCCAGGAACGGCATTCAAGGAGCCAGGAACTTTTCTCCCTACACTGTCCATTGAGTTGTCCTCAAAACCAATATACATCCTGCTATATCTCCCACATGGAAAGTGCCAGGAGGGAGAAGTGGCGATTATGTTTAGACTTTCTCGGAAATGCTTCAAATCAACTAGATATCTTTGTGCTGTAAATCTCCCAACAGCCAAACGCAAAAGCAGCAAACATCTCGCTGTATGTCCCACATCCAAAGTGCCAAGAGAGAGCTTGCTCTCCCTGTCTTTGAGTACTGTTTTCGCTGTGCCGGTTACCTCTTTGCTAACATTCTCTTCAGCGCTGCAGGGAAACCAGGAACCACGTGGAGAAGGCACCCACACTGAAAGTGCCTGGAGGGAACATTGGGGCTTCTTCTCAGTGTCTCTGACATAGGGTTTCACTGTCCCGGGAAAGTCTCTGCTAACACCCTGCAGAGCGCTGTGCCCAATCTACAGAAACGTCTTGCGGTATCTCCTACAGGGAAAGTGCCAGGAGGGAATTGTCGAGCTTGTTCTCAGTGTCTCTGAGAATTGCTCTGATTATCCCTGTGACCTCTTTGCTAAGACTCTCCAGAGAGCCGTCCTCAAAACCAACACACATCTTGACATATCTCCCTCATTGATCGCAGTGTCTCCAGGAACGGCATTCAAGGAGCCAGGAACTTTTCTCCCTACACTGTCCATTGAGTTGTCCTCAAAACCAATATACATCCTGCTATATCTCCCACATGGAAAGTGCCAGGAGGGAGAAGTGGCGATTATGTTTAGACTTTCTCGGAACTGCTTCAAATCAACTAGATATCTTTGTGCTGTAAATCTCCCAACAGCCAAATGCAAAAGCAGCAAACATCTCGCTGTATGTCCCACATCCAAAGTGCCAAGAGAGAGCTTGCTCTCCCTGTCTTTGAGTACTGTTTTCGCTGTGCCGGTTACCTCTTTGCTAACATTCTCTTCAGCGCTGCGGGGAAACCAGGAACCACGTGGAGAAGGCACCCACACTGAAAGTGCCTGGAGGGAACATTGGGGCTTCTTCTCAGTGTCTCTGACATAGGGTTTCACTGTCCCGGGAAAGTCTCTGCTAACACCCTGCAGAGCGCTGTGCCCAATCTACAGAAACGTCTTGCGGTATCTCCTACAGGGAAAGTGCCAGGAGGGAATTGTCGAGCTTGTTCTCAGTGTCTCTGAGAATTGCTCTGATTATCCCTGTGACCTCTTTGCTAAGACTCTCCAGAGAGCCGTCCTCAAAACAAACACACATCTTGACATATCTCCCACATTGATCGCAGTGTCTCCAGGAACGGCATTCAAGGAGCCAGGAACTTTTCTCCCTACACTGTCCATTGAGTTGTCCTCAAAACCAATATACATCCTGCTATATCTCCCACATGGAAAGTGCCAGGAGGGAGAAGTGGCGATTATGTTTAGACTTTCTCGGAACTGCTTCAAATCAACTAGATATCTTTGTGCTGTAAATCTCCCAACAGCCAAACGCAAAAGCAGCAAACATCTCGCTGTATGTCCCACATCCAAAGTGCCAAGAGAGAGCTTGCTCTCCCTGTCTTTGAGTACTGTTTTCGCTGTGCCGGTTACCTCTTTGCTAACATTCTCTTCAGCGCTGCAGGGAAACCAGGAACCACGTGGAGAAGGCACCCACACTGAAAGTGCCTGGAGGGAACATTGGGGCTTCTTCTCAGTGTCTCTGACATAGGGTTTCACTGTCCCGGGAAAGTCTCTGCTAACACCCTGCAGAGCGCTGTGCCCAATCTACAGAAACGTCTTGTGGTATCTCCTACAGGGAAAGTGCCAGGAGGGAATTGTCGAGCTTGTTCTCAGTGTCTCTGAGAATTGCTCTGATTATCCCTGTGACCTCTTTGCTAAGACTCTCCAGAGAGCCGTCCTCAAAACCAACACACATCTTGACATATCTCCCTCATTGATCGCAGTGTCTCCAGGAACGGCATTCAAGGAGCCAGGAACTTTTCTCCCTACACTGTCCATTGAGTTGTCCTCAAAACCAATATACATCCTGCTATATCTCCCACATGGAAAGTGCCAGGAGGGAGAAGTGGCGATTATGTTTAGACTTTCTCGGAACTGCTTCAAATCAACTAGATATCTTTGTGCTGTAAATCTCCCAACAGCCAAATGCAAAAGCAGCAAACATCTCGCTGTATGTCCCACATCCAAAGTGCCAAGAGAGAGCTTGCTCTCCCTGTCTTTGAGTACTGTTTTCGCTGTGCCGGTTACCTCTTTGCTAACATTCTCTTCAGCGCTGCGGGGAAACCAGGAACCACGTGGAGAAGGCACCCACACTGAAAGTGCCTGGAGGGAACATTGGGGCTTCTTCTCAGTGTCTCTGACATAGGGTTTCACTGTCCCGGGAAAGTCTCTGCTAACACCCTGCAGAGCGCTGTGCCCAATCTACAGAAACGTCTTGCGGTATCTCCTACAGGGAAAGTGCCAGGAGGGAATTGTCGAGCTTGTTCTCAGTGTCTCTGAGAATTGCTCTGATTATCCCTGTGACCTCTTTGCTAAGACTCTCCAGAGAGCCGTCCTCAAAACAAACACACATCTTGACATATCTCCCACATTGATCGCAGTGTCTCCAGGAACGGCATTCAAGGAGCCAGGAACTTTTCTCCCTACACTGTCCATTGAGTTGTCCTCAAAACCAATATACATCCTGCTATATCTCCCACATGGAAAGTGCCAGGAGGGAGAAGTGGCGATTATGTTTAGACTTTCTCGGAACTGCTTCAAATCAACTAGATATCTTTGTGCTGTAAATCTCCCAACAGCCAAACGCAAAAGCAGCAAACATCTCGCTGTATGTCCCACATCCAAAGTGCCAAGAGAGAGCTTGCTCTCCCTGTCTTTGAGTACTGTTTTCGCTGTGCCGGTTACCTCTTTGCTAACATTCTCTTCAGCGCTGCAGGGAAACCAGGAACCACGTGGAGAAGGCACCCACACTGAAAGTGCCTGGAGGGAACATTGGGGCTTCTTCTCAGTGTCTCTGACATAGGGTTTCACTGTCCCGGGAAAGTCTCTGCTAACACCCTGCAGAGCGCTGTGCCCAATCTACAGAAACGTCTTGTGGTATCTCCTACAGGGAAAGTGCCAGGAGGGAATTGTCGAGCTTGTTCTCAGTGTCTCTGAGAATTGCTCTGATTATCCCTGTGACCTCTTTGCTAAGACTCTCCAGAGAGCCGTCCTCAAAACCAACACACATCTTGACATATCTCCCTCATTGATCGCAGTGTCTCCAGGAACGGCATTCAAGGAGCCAGGAACTTTTCTCCCTACACTGTCCATTGAGTTGTCCTCAAAACCAATATACATCCTGCTATATCTCCCACATGGAAAGTGCCAGGAGGGAGAAGTGGCGATTATGTTTAGACTTTCTCGGAACTGCTTCAAATCAACTAGATATCTTTGTGCTGTAAATCTCCCAACAGCCAAACGCAAAAGCAGCAAACATCTCGCTGTATGTCCCACATCCAAAGTGCCAAGAGAGAGCTTGCTCTCCCTGTCTTTGAGTACTGTTTTCGCTGTGCCGGTTACCTCTTTGCTAACATTCTCTTCAGCGCTGCAGGGAAACCAGGAACCACGTGGAGAAGGCACCCACACTGAAAGTGCCTGGAGGGAACATTGGGGCTTCTTCTCAGTGTCTCTGACATAGGGTTTCACTGTCCCGGGAAAGTCTCTGCTAACACCCTGCAGAGCGCTGTGCCCAATCTACAGAAACGTCTTGCGGTATCTCCTACAGGGAAAGTGCCAGGAGGGAATTGTCGAGCTTGTTCTCAGTGTCTCTGAGAATTGCTCTGATTATCCCTGTGACCTCTTTGCTAAGACTCTCCAGAGAGCCGTCCTCAAAACCAACACACATCTTGACATATCTCCCTCATTGATCGCAGTGTCTCCAGGAACGGCATTCAAGGAGCCAGGAACTTTTCTCCCTACACTGTCCATTGAGTTGTCCTCAAAACCAATATACATCCTGCTATATCTCCCACATGGAAAGTGCCAGGAGGGAGAAGTGGCGATTATGTTTAGACTTTCTCGGAACTGCTTCAAATCAACTAGATATCTTTGTGCTGTAAATCTCCCAACAGCCAAACGCAAAAGCAGCAAACATCTCGCTGTATGTCCCACATCCAAAGTGCCAAGAGAGAGCTTGCTCTCCCTGTCTTTGAGTACTGTTTTCGCTGTGCCGGTTACCTCTTTGCTAACATTCTCTTCAGCGCTGCAGGGAAACCAGGAACCACGTGGAGAAGGCACCCACACTGAAAGTGCCTGGAGGGAACATTGGGGCTTCTTCTCAGTGTCTCTGACATAGGGTTTCACTGTCCCGGGAAAGTCTCTGCTAACACCCTGCAGAGCGCTGTGCCCAATCTACAGAAACGTCTTGCGGTATCTCCTACAGGGAAAGTGCCAGGAGGGAATTGTCGAGCTTGTTCTCAGTGTCTCTGAGAATTGCTCTGATTATCCCTGTGACCTCTTTGCTAAGACTCTCCAGAGAGCCGTCCTCAAAACCAACACACATCTTGACATATCTCCCTCATTGATCGCAGTGTCTCCAGGAACGGCATTCAAGGAGCCAGGAACTTTTCTCCCTACACTGTCCATTGAGTTGTCCTCAAAACCAATATACATCCTGCTATATCTCCCACATGGAAAGTGCCAGGAGGGAGAAGTGGCGATTATGTTTAGACTTTCTCGGAACTGCTTCAAATCAACTAGATATCTTTGTGCTGTAAATCTCCCAACAGCCAAACGCAAAAGCAGCAAACATCTCGCTGTATGTCCCACATCCAAAGTGCCAAGAGAGAGCTTGCTCTCCCTGTCTTTGAGTACTGTTTTCACTGTCCCGGTTACCTCTTTGCTAACATTCTCTTCAGCGCTGCAGGGAAACCAGGAACCACGTGGAGAAGGCACCCACACTGAAAGTGCCTGGAGGGAACATTGGGGCTTCTTCTCAGTGTCTCTGACATAGGGTTTCACTGTCCCGGGAAAGTCTCTGCTAACACCCTGCAGAGCGCTGTGCCCAATCTACAGAAACGTCTTGCGGTATCTCCTACAGGGAAAGTGCCAGGAGGGAATTGTCGAGCTTGTTCTCAGTGTCTCTGAGAATTGCTCTGATTATCCCTGTGACCTCTTTGCTAAGACTCTCCAGAGAGCCGTCCTCAAAACAAACACACATCTTGACATATCTCCCACATTGATCGCAGTGTCTCCAGGAACGGCATTCAAGGAGCCAGGAACTTTTCTCCCTACACTGTCCATTGAGTTGTCCTCAAAACCAATATACATCCTGCTATATCTCCCACATGGAAAGTGCCAGGAGGGAGAAGTGGCGATTATGTTTAGACTTTCTCGGAACTGCTTCAAATCAACTAGATATCTTTGTGCTGTAAATCTCCCAACAGCCAAACGCAAAAGCAGCAAACATCTCGCTGTATGTCCCACATCCAAAGTGCCAAGAGAGAGCTTGCTCTCCCTGTCTTTGAGTACTGTTTTCGCTGTGCCGGTTACCTCTTTGCTAACATTCTCTTCAGCGCTGCAGGGAAACCAGGAACCACGTGGAGAAGGCACCCACACTGAAAGTGCCTGGAGGGAACATTGGGGCTTCTTCTCAGTGTCTCTGACATAGGGTTTCACTGTCCCGGGAAAGTCTCTGCTAACACCCTGCAGAGCGCTGTGCCCAATCTACAGAAACGTCTTGCGGTATCTCCTACAGGGAAAGTGCCAGGAGGGAATTGTCGAGCTTGTTCTCAGTGTCTCTGAGAATTGCTCTGATTATCCCTGTGACCTCTTTGCTAAGACTCTCCAGAGAGCCGTCCTCAAAACCAACACACATCTTGACATATCTCCCACATTGATCGCAGTGTCTCCAGGAACGGCATTCAAGGAGCCAGGAACTTTTCTCCCTACACTGTCCATTGAGTTGTCCTCAAAACCAATATACATCCTGCTATATCTCCCACATGGAAAGTGCCAGGAGGGAGAAGTGGCGATTATGTTTAGACTTTCTCGGAACTGCTTCAAATCAACTAGATATCTTTGTGCTGTAAATCTCCCAACAGCCAAACGCAAAAGCAGCAAACATCTCGCTGTATGTCCCACATCCAAAGTGCCAAGAGAGAGCTTGCTCTCCCTGTCTTTGAGTACTGTTTTCGCTGTGCCGGTTACCTCTTTGCTAACATTCTCTTCAGCGCTGCAGGGAAACCAGGAACCACGTGGAGAAGGCACCCACACTGAAAGTGCCTGGAGGGAACATTGGGGCTTCTTCTCAGTGTCTCTGACATAGGGTTTCACTGTCCCGGGAAAGTCTCTGCTAACACCCTGCAGAGCGCTGTGCCCAATCTACAGAAACGTCTTGCGGTATCTCCTACAGGGAAAGTGCCAGGAGGGAACTGTCCATCTTGTTCTCAGTGTCTCTGAGAATTGCTCTGATTATCCCTGTGACCTCTTTGCTAAGACTCTCCAGAGAGCCGTCCTCAAAACCAACACACATCTTGACATATCTCCCACATTGATCGCAGTGTCTCCAGGAACGGCATTCAAGGAGCCAGGAACTTTTCTCCCTACACTGTCCATTGAGTTGTCCTCAAAACCAATATACATCCTGCTATATCTCCCACATGGAAAGTGCCAGGAGGGAGAAGTGGCGATTATGTTTAGACTTTCTCGGAACTGCTTCAAATCAACTAGATATCTTTGTGCTGTAAATCTCCCAACAGCCAAACGCAAAAGCAGCAAACATCTCGCTGTATGTCCCACATCCAAAGTGCCAAGAGAGAGCTTGCTCTCCCTGTCTTTGAGTACTGTTTTCACTGTCCCGGTTACCTCTTTGCTAACATTCTCTTCAGCGCTGCAGGGAAACCAGGAACCACGTGGAGAAGGCACCCACACTGAAAGTGCCTGGAGGGAATTGTCGAGCTTGTCCTCAGTGTCTCTGAGAATTGCTCTGATTATCCCTGTGACCTCTTTGCTAAGACTCTCCAGAGAGCCGTCCTCAAAACAAACACACATCTTGACATATCTCCCACATTGATCGCAGTGTCTCCAGGAACGGCATTCAAGGAGCCAGGAACTTTTCTCCCTACACTGTCCATTGAGTTGTCCTCAAAACCAATATACATCCTGCTATATCTCCCACATGGAAAGTGCCAGGAGGGAGAAGTGGCGATTATGTTTAGACTTTCTCGGAACTGCTTCAAATCAACTAGATATCTTTGTGCTGTAAATCTCCCAACAGCCAAACGCAAAAGCAGCAAACATCTCGCTGTATGTCCCACATCCAAAGTGCCAAGAGAGAGCTTGCTCTCCCTGTCTTTGAGTACTGTTTTCGCTGTGCCGGTTACCTCTTTGCTAACATTCTCTTCAGCGCTGCAGGGAAACCAGGAACCACGTGGAGAAGGCACCCACACTGAAAGTGCCTGGAGGGAACATTGGGGCTTCTTCTCAGTGTCTCTGACATAGGGTTTCACTGTCCCGGGAAAGTCTCTGCTAACACCCTGCAGAGCGCTGTGCCCAATCTACAGAAACGTCTTGCGGTATCTCCTACAGGGAAAGTGCCAGGAGGGAATTGTCCATCTTGTTCTCAGTGTCTCTGAGAATTGCTCTGATTATCCCTGTGACCTCTTTGCTAAGACTCTCCAGAGAGCCGTCCTCAAAACCAACACACATCTTGACATATCTCCCACATTGATCGCAGTGTCTCCAGGAACGGCATTCAAGGAGCCAGGAACTTTTCTCCCTACACTGTCCATTGAGTTGTCCTCAAAACCAATATACATCCTGCTATATCTCCCACATGGAAAGTGCCAGGAGGGAGAAGTGGCGATTATGTTTAGACTTTCTCGGAACTGCTTCAAATCAACTAGATATCTTTGTGCTGTAAATCTCCCAACAGCCAAACGCAAAAGCAGCAAACATCTCGCTGTATGTCCCACATCCAAAGTGCCAAGAGAGAGCTTGCTCTCCCTGTCTTTGAGTACTGTTTTCGCTGTGCCGGTTACCTCTTTGCTAACATTCTCTTCAGCGCTGCAGGGAAACCAGGAACCACGTGGAGAAGGCACCCACACTGAAAGTGCCTGGAGGGAACATTGGGGCTTCTTCTCAGTGTCTCTGACATAGGGTTTCACTGTCCCGGGAAAGTCTCTGCTAACACCCTGCAGAGCGCTGTGCCCAATCTACAGAAACGTCTTGCGGTATCTCCTACAGGGAAAGTGCCAGGAGGGAACTGTCCATCTTGTTCTCAGTGTCTCTGAGAATTGCTCTGATTATCCCTGTGACCTCTTTGCTAAGACTCTCCAGAGAGCCGTCCTCAAAACCAACACACATCTTGACATATCTCCCACATTGATCGCAGTGTCTCCAGGAACGGCATTCAAGGAGCCAGGAACTTTTCTCCCTACACTGTCCATTGAGTTGTCCTCAAAACCAATATACATCCTGCTATATCTCCCACATGGAAAGTGCCAGGAGGGAGAAGTGGCGATTATGTTTAGACTTTCTCGGAACTGCTTCAAATCAACTAGATATCTTTGTGCTGTAAATCTCCCAACAGCCAAACGCAAAAGCAGCAAACATCTCGCTGTATGTCCCACATCCAAAGTGCCAAGAGAGAGCTTGCTCTCCCTGTCTTTGAGTACTGTTTTCGCTGTGCCGGTTACCTCTTTGCTAACATTCTCTTCAGCGCTGCAGGGAAACCAGGAACCACGTGGAGAAGGCACCCACACTGAAAGTGCCTGGAGGGAACATTGGGGCTTCTTCTCAGTGTCTCTGACATAGGGTTTCACTGTCCCGGGAAAGTCTCTGCTAACACCCTGCAGAGCGCTGTGCCCAATCTACAGAAACGTCTTGCGGTATCTCCTACAGGGAAAGTGCCAGGAGGGAATTGTCGAGCTTGTTCTCAGTGTCTCTGAGAATTGCTCTGATTATCCCTGTGACCTCTTTGCTAAGACTCTCCAGAGAGCCGTCCTCAAAACCAACACACATCTTGACATATCTCCCACATTGATCGCAGTGTCTCCAGGAACGGCATTCAAGGAGCCAGGAACTTTTCTCCCTACACTGTCCATTGAGTTGTCCTCAAAACCAATATACATCCTGCTATATCTCCCACATGGAAAGTGCCAGGAGGGAGAAGTGGCGATTATGTTTAGACTTTCTCGGAACTGCTTCAAATCAACTAGATATCTTTGTGCTGTAAATCTCCCAACAGCCAAACGCAAAAGCAGCAAACATCTCGCTGTATGTCCCACATCCAAAGTGCCAAGAGAGAGCTTGCTCTCCCTGTCTTTGAGTACTGTTTTCGCTGTGCCGGTTACCTCTTTGCTAACATTCTCTTCAGCGCTGCAGGGAAACCAGGAACCACGTGGAGAAGGCACCCACACTGAAAGTGCCTGGAGGGAACATTGGGGCTTCTTCTCAGTGTCTCTGACATAGGGTTTCACTGTCCCGGGAAAGTCTCTGCTAACACCCTGCAGAGCGCTGTGCCCAATCTACAGAAACGTCTTGCGGTATCTCCTACAGGGAAAGTGCCAGGAGGGAACTGTCCATCTTGTTCTCAGTGTCTCTGAGAATTGCTCTGATTATCCCTGTGACCTCTTTGCTAAGACTCTCCAGAGAGCCGTCCTCAAAACCAACACACATCTTGACATATCTCCCACATTGATCGCAGTGTCTCCAGGAACGGCATTCAAGGAGCCAGGAACTTTTCTCCCTACACTGTCCATTGAGTTGTCCTCAAAACCAATATACATCCTGCTATATCTCCCACATGGAAAGTGCCAGGAGGGAGAAGTGGCGATTATGTTTAGACTTTCTCGGAACTGCTTCAAATCAACTAGATATCTTTGTGCTGTAAATCTCCCAACAGCCAAACGCAAAAGCAGCAAACATCTCGCTGTATGTCCCACATCCAAAGTGCCAAGAGAGAGCTTGCTCTCCCTGTCTTTGAGTACTGTTTTCACTGTCCCGGTTACCTCTTTGCTAACATTCTCTTCAGCGCTGCAGGGAAACCAGGAACCACGTGGAGAAGGCACCCACACTGAAAGTGCCTGGAGGGAATTGTCGAGCTTGTCCTCAGTGTCTCTGAGAATTGCTCTGATTATCCCTGTGACCTCTTTGCTAAGACTCTCCAGAGAGCCGTCCTCAAAACAAACACACATCTTGACATATCTCCCACATTGATCGCAGTGTCTCCAGGAACGGCATTCAAGGAGCCAGGAACTTTTCTCCCTACACTGTCCATTGAGTTGTCCTCAAAACCAATATACATCCTGCTATATCTCCCACATGGAAAGTGCCAGGAGGGAGAAGTGGCGATTATGTTTAGACTTTCTCGGAACTGCTTCAAATCAACTAGATATCTTTGTGCTGTAAATCTCCCAACAGCCAAACGCAAAAGCAGCAAACATCTCGCTGTATGTCCCACATCCAAAGTGCCAAGAGAGAGCTTGCTCTCCCTGTCTTTGAGTACTGTTTTCGCTGTGCCGGTTACCTCTTTGCTAACATTCTCTTCAGCGCTGCAGGGAAACCAGGAACCACGTGGAGAAGGCACCCACACTGAAAGTGCCTGGAGGGAACATTGGGGCTTCTTCTCAGTGTCTCTGACATAGGGTTTCACTGTCCCGGGAAAGTCTCTGCTAACACCCTGCAGAGCGCTGTGCCCAATCTACAGAAACGTCTTGCGGTATCTCCTACAGGGAAAGTGCCAGGAGGGAATTGTCCATCTTGTTCTCAGTGTCTCTGAGAATTGCTCTGATTATCCCTGTGACCTCTTTGCTAAGACTCTCCAGAGAGCCGTCCTCAAAACCAACACACATCTTGACATATCTCCCACATTGATCGCAGTGTCTCCAGGAACGGCATTCAAGGAGCCAGGAACTTTTCTCCCTACACTGTCCATTGAGTTGTCCTCAAAACCAATATACATCCTGCTATATCTCCCACATGGAAAGTGCCAGGAGGGAGAAGTGGCGATTATGTTTAGACTTTCTCGGAACTGCTTCAAATCAACTAGATATCTTTGTGCTGTAAATCTCCCAACAGCCAAACGCAAAAGCAGCAAACATCTCGCTGTATGTCCCACATCCAAAGTGCCAAGAGAGAGCTTGCTCTCCCTGTCTTTGAGTACTGTTTTCGCTGTGCCGGTTACCTCTTTGCTAACATTCTCTTCAGCGCTGCAGGGAAACCAGGAACCACGTGGAGAAGGCACCCACACTGAAAGTGCCTGGAGGGAACATTGGGGCTTCTTCTCAGTGTCTCTGACATAGGGTTTCACTGTCCCGGGAAAGTCTCTGCTAACACCCTGCAGAGCGCTGTGCCCAATCTACAGAAACGTCTTGCGGTATCTCCTACAGGGAAAGTGCCAGGAGGGAACTGTCCATCTTGTTCTCAGTGTCTCTGAGAATTGCTCTGATTATCCCTGTGACCTCTTTGCTAAGACTCTCCAGAGAGCCGTCCTCAAAACCAACACACATCTTGACATATCTCCCACATTGATCGCAGTGTCTCCAGGAACGGCATTCAAGGAGCCAGGAACTTTTCTCCCTACACTGTCCATTGAGTTGTCCTCAAAACCAATATACATCCTGCTATATCTCCCACATGGAAAGTGCCAGGAGGGAGAAGTGGCGATTATGTTTAGACTTTCTCGGAACTGCTTCAAATCAACTAGATATCTTTGTGCTGTAAATCTCCCAACAGCCAAATGCAAAAGCAGCAAACATCTCGCTGTATGTCCCACATCCAAAGTGCCAAGAGAGAGCTTGCTCTCCCTGTCTTTGAGTACTGTTTTCGCTGTGCCGGTTACCTCTTTGCTAACATTCTCTTCAGCGCTGCAGGGAAACCAGGAACCACGTGGAGAAGGCACCCACACTGAAAGTGCCTGGAGGGAACATTGGGGCTTCTTCTCAGTGTCTCTGACATAGGGTTTCACTGTCCCGGGAAAGTCTCTGCTAACACCCTGCAGAGCGCTGTGCCCAATCTACAGAAACGTCTTGCGGTATCTCCTACAGGGAAAGTGCCAGGAGGGAACTGTCCATCTTGTTCTCAGTGTCTCTGAGAATTGCTCTGATTATCCCTGTGACCTCTTTGCTAAGACTCTCCAGAGAGCCGTCCTCAAAACAAACACACATCTTGACATATCTCCCACATTGATCGCAGTGTCTCCAGGAACGGCATTCAAGGAGCCAGGAACTTTTCTCCCTACACTGTCCATTGAGTTGTCCTCAAAACCAATATACATCCTGCTATATCTCCCACATGGAAAGTGCCAGGAGGGAGAAGTGGCGATTATGTTTAGACTTTCTCGGAACTGCTTCAAATCAACTAGATATCTTTGTGCTGTAAATCTCCCAACAGCCAAACGCAAAAGCAGCAAACATCTCGCTGTATGTCCCACATCCAAAGTGCCAAGAGAGAGCTTGCTCTCCCTGTCTTTGAGTACTGTTTTCGCTGTGCCGGTTACCTCTTTGCTAACATTCTCTTCAGCGCTGCAGGGAAACCAGGAACCACGTGGAGAAGGCACCCACACTGAAAGTGCCTGGAGGGAACATTGGGGCTTCTTCTCAGTGTCTCTGACATAGGGTTTCACTGTCCCGGGAAAGTCTCTGCTAACACCCTGCAGAGCGCTGTGCCCAATCTACAGAAACGTCTTGCGGTATCTCCTACAGGGAAAGTGCCAGGAGGGAATTGTCGAGCTTGTTCTCAGTGTCTCTGAGAATTGCTCTGATTATCCCTGTGACCTCTTTGCTAAGACTCTCCAGAGAGCCGTCCTCAAAACCAACACACATCTTGACATATCTCCCACATTGATCGCAGTGTCTCCAGGAACGGCATTCAAGGAGCCAGGAACTTTTCTCCCTACACTGTCCATTGAGTTGTCCTCAAAACCAATATACATCCTGCTATATCTCCCACATGGAAAGTGCCAGGAGGGAGAAGTGGCGATTATGTTTAGACTTTCTCGGAACTGCTTCAAATCAACTAGATATCTTTGTGCTGTAAATCTCCCAACAGCCAAACGCAAAAGCAGCAAACATCTCGCTGTATGTCCCACATCCAAAGTGCCAAGAGAGAGCTTGCTCTCCCTGTCTTTGAGTACTGTTTTCGCTGTGCCGGTTACCTCTTTGCTAACATTCTCTTCAGCGCTGCAGGGAAACCAGGAACCACGTGGAGAAGGCACCCACACTGAAAGTGCCTGGAGGGAACATTGGGGCTTCTTCTCAGTGTCTCTGACATAGGGTTTCACTGTCCCGGGAAAGTCTCTGCTAACACCCTGCAGAGCGCTGTGCCCAATCTACAGAAACGTCTTGCGGTATCTCCTACAGGGAAAGTGCCAGGAGGGAATTGTCGAGCTTGTTCTCAGTGTCTCTGAGAATTGCTCTGATTATCCCTGTGACCTCTTTGCTAAGACTCTCCAGAGAGCCGTCCTCAAAACCAACACACATCTTGACATATCTCCCTCATTGATCGCAGTGTCTCCAGGAACGGCATTCAAGGAGCCAGGAACTTTTCTCCCTACACTGTCCATTGAGTTGTCCTCAAAACCAATATACATCCTGCTATATCTCCCACATGGAAAGTGCCAGGAGGGAGAAGTGGCGATTATGTTTAGACTTTCTCGGAACTGCTTCAAATCAACTAGATATCTTTGTGCTGTAAATCTCCCAACAGCCAAACGCAAAAGCAGCAAACATCTCGCTGTATGTCCCACATCCAAAGTGCCAAGAGAGAGCTTGCTCTCCCTGTCTTTGAGTACTGTTTTCACTGTCCCGGTTACCTCTTTGCTAACATTCTCTTCAGCGCTGCAGGGAAACCAGGAACCACGTGGAGAAGGCACCCACACTGAAAGTGCCTGGAGGGAACATTGGGGCTTCTTCTCAGTGTCTCTGACATAGGGTTTCACTGTCCCGGGAAAGTCTCTGCTAACACCCTGCAGAGCGCTGTGCCCAATCTACAGAAACGTCTTGCGGTATCTCCTACAGGGAAAGTGCCAGGAGGGAACTGTCCATCTTGTTCTCAGTGTCTCTGAGAATTGCTCTGATTATCCCTGTGACCTCTTTGCTAAGACTCTCCAGAGAGCCGTCCTCAAAACAAACACACATCTTGACATATCTCCCACATTGATCGCAGTGTCTCCAGGAACGGCATTCAAGGAGCCAGGAACTTTTCTCCCTACACTGTCCATTGAGTTGTCCTCAAAACCAATATACATCCTGCTATATCTCCCACATGGAAAGTGCCAGGAGGGAGAAGTGGCGATTATGTTTAGACTTTCTCGGAACTGCTTCAAATCAACTAGATATCTTTGTGCTGTAAATCTCCCAACAGCCAAACGCAAAAGCAGCAAACATCTCGCTGTATGTCCCACATCCAAAGTGCCAAGAGAGAGCTTGCTCTCCCTGTCTTTGAGTACTGTTTTCGCTGTGCCGGTTACCTCTTTGCTAACATTCTCTTCAGCGCTGCAGGGAAACCAGGAACCACGTGGAGAAGGCACCCACACTGAAAGTGCCTGGAGGGAACATTGGGGCTTCTTCTCAGTGTCTCTGACATAGGGTTTCACTGTCCCGGGAAAGTCTCTGCTAACACCCTGCAGAGCGCTGTGCCCAATCTACAGAAACGTCTTGCGGTATCTCCTACAGGGAAAGTGCCAGGAGGGAACTGTCGAGCTTGTTCTCAGTGTCTCTGAGAATTGCTCTGATTATCCCTGTGACCTCTTTGCTAAGACTCTCCAGAGAGCCGTCCTCAAAACAAACACACATCTTGACATATCTCCCACATTGATCGCAGTGTCTCCAGGAACGGCATTCAAGGAGCCAGGAACTTTTCTCCCTACACTGTCCATTGAGTTGTCCTCAAAACCAATATACATCCTGCTATATCTCCCACATGGAAAGTGCCAGGAGGGAGAAGTGGCGATTATGTTTAGACTTTCTCGGAACTGCTTCAAATCAACTAGATATCTTTGTGCTGTAAATCTCCCAACAGCCAAACGCAAAAGCAGCAAACATCTCGCTGTATGTCCCACATCCAAAGTGCCAAGAGAGAGCTTGCTCTCCCTGTCTTTGAGTACTGTTTTCGCTGTGCCGGTTACCTCTTTGCTAACATTCTCTTCAGCGCTGCAGGGAAACCAGGAACCACGTGGAGAAGGCACCCACACTGAAAGTGCCTGGAGGGAACATTGGGGCTTCTTCTCAGTGTCTCTGACATAGGGTTTCACTGTCCCGGGAAAGTCTCTGCTAACACCCTGCAGAGCGCTGTGCCCAATCTACAGAAACGTCTTGCGGTATCTCCTACAGGGAAAGTGCCAGGAGGGAACTGTCCATCTTGTTCTCAGTGTCTCTGAGAATTGCTCTGATTATCCCTGTGACCTCTTTGCTAAGACTCTCCAGAGAGCCGTCCTCAAAACCAACACACATCTTGACATATCTCCCACATTGATCGCAGTGTCTCCAGGAACGGCATTCAAGGAGCCAGGAACTTTTCTCCCTACACTGTCCATTGAGTTGTCCTCAAAACCAATATACATCCTGCTATATCTCCCACATGGAAAGTGCCAGGAGGGAGAAGTGGCGATTATGTTTAGACTTTCTCGGAACTGCTTCAAATCAACTAGATATCTTTGTGCTGTAAATCTCCCAACAGCCAAACGCAAAAGCAGCAAACATCTCGCTGTATGTCCCACATCCAAAGTGCCAAGAGAGAGCTTGCTCTCCCTGTCTTTGAGTACTGTTTTCGCTGTGCCGGTTACCTCTTTGCTAACATTCTCTTCAGCGCTGCAGGGAAACCAGGAACCACGTGGAGAAGGCACCCACACTGAAAGTGCCTGGAGGGAACATTGGGGCTTCTTCTCAGTGTCTCTGACATAGGGTTTCACTGTCCCGGGAAAGTCTCTGCTAACACCCTGCAGAGCGCTGTGCCCAATCTACAGAAACGTCTTGCGGTATCTCCTACAGGGAAAGTGCCAGGAGGGAATTGTCGAGCTTGTTCTCAGTGTCTCTGAGAATTGCTCTGATTATCCCTGTGACCTCTTTGCTAAGACTCTCCAGAGAGCCGTCCTCAAAACCAACACACATCTTGACATATCTCCCTCATTGATCGCAGTGTCTCCAGGAACGGCATTCAAGGAGCCAGGAACTTTTCTCCCTACACTGTCCATTGAGTTGTCCTCAAAACCAATATACATCCTGCTATATCTCCCACATGGAAAGTGCCAGGAGGGAGAAGTGGCGATTATGTTTAGACTTTCTCGGAACTGCTTCAAATCAACTAGATATCTTTGTGCTGTAAATCTCCCAACAGCCAAACGCAAAAGCAGCAAACATCTCGCTGTATGTCCCACATCCAAAGTGCCAAGAGAGAGCTTGCTCTCCCTGTCTTTGAGTACTGTTTTCACTGTCCCGGTTACCTCTTTGCTAACATTCTCTTCAGCGCTGCAGGGAAACCAGGAACCACGTGGAGAAGGCACCCACACTGAAAGTGCCTGGAGGGAACATTGGGGCTTCTTCTCAGTGTCTCTGACATAGGGTTTCACTGTCCCGGGAAAGTCTCTGCTAACACCCTGCAGAGCGCTGTGCCCAATCTACAGAAACGTCTTGCGGTATCTCCTACAGGGAAAGTGCCAGGAGGGAACTGTCCATCTTGTTCTCAGTGTCTCTGAGAATTGCTCTGATTATCCCTGTGACCTCTTTGCTAAGACTCTCCAGAGAGCCGTCCTCAAAACAAACACACATCTTGACATATCTCCCACATTGATCGCAGTGTCTCCAGGAACGGCATTCAAGGAGCCAGGAACTTTTCTCCCTACACTGTCCATTGAGTTGTCCTCAAAACCAATATACATCCTGCTATATCTCCCACATGGAAAGTGCCAGGAGGGAGAAGTGGCGATTATGTTTAGACTTTCTCGGAACTGCTTCAAATCAACTAGATATCTTTGTGCTGTAAATCTCCCAACAGCCAAACGCAAAAGCAGCAAACATCTCGCTGTATGTCCCACATCCAAAGTGCCAAGAGAGAGCTTGCTCTCCCTGTCTTTGAGTACTGTTTTCGCTGTGCCGGTTACCTCTTTGCTAACATTCTCTTCAGCGCTGCAGGGAAACCAGGAACCACGTGGAGAAGGCACCCACACTGAAAGTGCCTGGAGGGAACATTGGGGCTTCTTCTCAGTGTCTCTGACATAGGGTTTCACTGTCCCGGGAAAGTCTCTGCTAACACCCTGCAGAGCGCTGTGCCCAATCTACAGAAACGTCTTGCGGTATCTCCTACAGGGAAAGTGCCAGGAGGGAACTGTCGAGCTTGTTCTCAGTGTCTCTGAGAATTGCTCTGATTATCCCTGTGACCTCTTTGCTAAGACTCTCCAGAGAGCCGTCCTCAAAACAAACACACATCTTGACATATCTCCCACATTGATCGCAGTGTCTCCAGGAACGGCATTCAAGGAGCCAGGAACTTTTCTCCCTACACTGTCCATTGAGTTGTCCTCAAAACCAATATACATCCTGCTATATCTCCCACATGGAAAGTGCCAGGAGGGAGAAGTGGCGATTATGTTTAGACTTTCTCGGAACTGCTTCAAATCAACTAGATATCTTTGTGCTGTAAATCTCCCAACAGCCAAACGCAAAAGCAGCAAACATCTCGCTGTATGTCCCACATCCAAAGTGCCAAGAGAGAGCTTGCTCTCCCTGTCTTTGAGTACTGTTTTCGCTGTCCCGGTTACCTCTTTGCTAACATTCTCTTCAGCGCTGCAGGGAAACCAGGAACCACGTGGAGAAGGCACCCACACTGAAAGTGCCTGGAGGGAACATTGGGGCTTCTTCTCAGTGTCTCTGACATAGGGTTTCACTGTCCCGGGAAAGTCTCTGCTAACACCCTGCAGAGCGCTGTGCCCAATCTACAGAAACGTCTTGCGGTATCTCCTACAGGGAAAGTGCCAGGAGGGAACTGTCGAGCTTGTTCTCAGTGTCTCTGAGAATTGCTCTGATTATCCCTGTGACCTCTTTGCTAAGACTCTCCAGAGAGCCGTCCTCAAAACAAACACACATCTTGACATATCTCCCACATTGATCGCAGTGTCTCCAGGAACGGCATTCAAGGAGCCAGGAACTTTTCTCCCTACACTGTCCATTGAGTTGTCCTCAAAACCAAGATACATCCTGCTATATCTCCCACATGGAAAGTGCCAGGAGGGAGAAGTGGCGATTATGTTTAGACTTTCTCGGAACTGCTTCAAATCAACTAGATATCTTTGTGCTGTAAATCTCCCAACAGCCAAACGCAAAAGCAGCAAACATCTCGCTGTATGTCCCACATCCAAAGTGCCAAGAGAGAGCTTGCTCTCCCTGTCTTTGAGTACTGTTTTCGCTGTCCCGGTTACCTCTTTGCTAACATTCTCTTCAGCGCTGCAGGGAAACCAGGAACCACGTGGAGAAGGCACCCACACTGAAAGTGCCTGGAGGGAACATTGGGGCTTCTTCTCAGTGTCTCTGACATAGGGTTTCACTGTCCCGGGAAAGTCTCTGCTAACACCCTGCAGAGCGCTGTGCCCAATCTACAGAAACGTCTTGCGGTATCTCCTACAGGGAAAGTGCCAGGAGGGAACTGTCCATCTTGTTCTCAGTGTCTCTGAGAATTGCTCTGATTATCCCTGTGACCTCTTTGCTAAGACTCTCCAGAGAGCCGTCCTCAAAACAAACACACATCTTGACATATCTCCCTCATTGATCGCAGTGTCTCCAGGAACGGCATTCAAGGAGCCAGGAACTTTTCTCCCTACACTGTCCATTGAGTTGTCCTCAAAACCAATATACATCCTGCTATATCTCCCACATGGAAAGTGCCAGGAGGGAGAAGTGGCGATTATGTTTAGACTTTCTCGGAACTGCTTCAAATCAACTAGATATCTTTGTGCTGTAAATCTCCCAACAGCCAAACGCAAAAGCAGCAAACATCTCGCTGTATGTCCCACATCCAAAGTGCCAAGAGAGAGCTTGCTCTCCCTGTCTTTGAGTACTGTTTTTGCTGTGCCGGTTACCTCTTTGCTAACATTCTCTTCAGCGCTGCAGGGAAACCAGGAACCACGTGGAGAAGGCACCCACACTGAAAGTGCCTGGAGGGAACATTGGGGCTTCTTCTCAGTGTCTCTGACATAGGGTTTCACTGTCCCGGGAAAGTCTCTGCTAACACCCTGCAGAGCGCTGTGCCCAATCTACAGAAACGTCTTGCGGTATCTCCTACAGGGAAAGTGCCAGGAGGGAACTGTCCATCTTGTTCTCAGTGTCTCTGAGAATTGCTCTGATTATCCCTGTGACCTCTTTGCTAAGACTCTCCAGAGAGCCGTCCTCAAAACCAACACACATCTTGACATATCTCCCACATTGATCGCAGTGTCTCCAGGAACGGCATTCAAGGAGCCAGGAACTTTTCTCCCTACACTGTCCATTGAGTTGTCCTCAAAACCAATATACATCCTGCTATATCTCCCACATGGAAAGTGCCAGGAGGGAGAAGTGGCGATTATGTTTAGACTTTCTCGGAACTGCTTCAAATCAACTAGATATCTTTGTGCTGTAAATCTCCCAACAGCCAAACGCAAAAGCAGCAAACATCTCGCTGTATGTCCCACATCCAAAGTGCCAAGAGAGAGCTTGCTCTCCCTGTCTTTGAGTACTGTTTTCGCTGTGCCGGTTACCTCTTTGCTAACATTCTCTTCAGCGCTGCAGGGAAACCAGGAACCACGTGGAGAAGGCACCCACACTGAAAGTGCCTGGAGGGAACATTGGGGCTTCTTCTCAGTGTCTCTGACATAGGGTTTCACTGTCCCGGGAAAGTCTCTGCTAACACCCTGCAGAGCGCTGTGCCCAATCTACAGAAACGTCTTGCGGTATCTCCTACAGGGAAAGTGCCAGGAGGGAATTGTCGAGCTTGTTCTCAGTGTCTCTGAGAATTGCTCTGATTATCCCTGTGACCTCTTTGCTAAGACTCTCCAGAGAGCCGTCCTCAAAACCAACACACATCTTGACATATCTCCCACATTGATCGCAGTGTCTCCAGGAACGGCATTCAAGGAGCCAGGAACTTTTCTCCCTACACTGTCCATTGAGTTGTCCTCAAAACCAATATACATCCTGCTATATCTCCCACATGGAAAGTGCCAGGAGGGAGAAGTGGCGATTATGTTTAGACTTTCTCGGAACTGCTTCAAATCAACTAGATATCTTTGTGCTGTAAATCTCCCAACAGCCAAACGCAAAAGCAGCAAACATCTCGCTGTATGTCCCACATCCAAAGTGCCAAGAGAGAGCTTGCTCTCCCTGTCTTTGAGTACTGTTTTCACTGTGCCGGTTACCTCTTTGCTAACATTCTCTTCAGCGCTGCAGGGAAACCAGGAACCACGTGGAGAAGGCACCCACACTGAAAGTGCCTGGAGGGAACATTGGGGCTTCTTCTCAGTGTCTCTGACATAGGGTTTCACTGTCCCGGGAAAGTCTCTGCTAACACCCTGCAGAGCGCTGTGCCCAATCTACAGAAACGTCTTGCGGTATCTCCTACAGGGAAAGTGCCAGGAGGGAACTGTCCATCTTGTTCTCAGTGTCTCTGAGAATTGCTCTGATTATCCCTGTGACCTCTTTGCTAAGACTCTCCAGAGAGCCGTCCTCAAAACAAACACACATCTTGACATATCTCCCACATTGATCGCAGTGTCTCCAGGAACGGCATTCAAGGAGCCAGGAACTTTTCTCCCTACACTGTCCATTGAGTTGTCCTCAAAACCAATATACATCCTGCTATATCTCCCACATGGAAAGTGCCAGGAGGGAGAAGTGGCGATTATGTTTAGACTTTCTCGGAACTGCTTCAAATCAACTAGATATCTTTGTGCTGTAAATCTCCCAACAGCCAAACGCAAAAGCAGCAAACATCTCGCTGTATGTCCCACATCCAAAGTGCCAAGAGAGAGCTTGCTCTCCCTGTCTTTGAGTACTGTTTTCGCTGTGCCGGTTACCTCTTTGCTAACATTCTCTTCAGCGCTGCAGGGAAACCAGGAACCACGTGGAGAAGGCACCCACACTGAAAGTGCCTGGAGGGAACATTGGGGCTTCTTCTCAGTGTCTCTGACATAGGGTTTCACTGTCCCGGGAAAGTCTCTGCTAACACCCTGCAGAGCGCTGTGCCCAATCTACAGAAACGTCTTGCGGTATCTCCTACAGGGAAAGTGCCAGGAGGGAACTGTCCATCTTGTTCTCAGTGTCTCTGAGAATTGCTCTGATTATCCCTGTGACCTCTTTGCTAAGACTCTCCAGAGAGCCGTCCTCAAAACCAACACACATCTTGACATATCTCCCACATTGATCGCAGTGTCTCCAGGAACGGCATTCAAGGAGCCAGGAACTTTTCTCCCTACACTGTCCATTGAGTTGTCCTCAAAACCAATATACATCCTGCTATATCTCCCACATGGAAAGTGCCAGGAGGGAGAAGTGGCGATTATGTTTAGACTTTCTCGGAACTGCTTCAAATCAACTAGATATCTTTGTGCTGTAAATCTCCCAACAGCCAAACGCAAAAGCAGCAAACATCTCGCTGTATGTCCCGCATCCAAAGTGCCAAGAGAGAGCTTGCTCTCCCTGTCTTTGAGTACTGTTTTCGCTGTGCCGGTTACCTCTTTGCTAACATTCTCTTCAGCGCTGCAGGGAAACCAGGAACCACGTGGAGAAGGCACCCACACTGAAAGTGCCTGGAGGGAACATTGGGGCTTCTTCTCAGTGTCTCTGACATAGGGTTTCACTGTCCCGGGAAAGTCTCTGCTAACACCCTGCAGAGCGCTGTGCCCAATCTACAGAAACGTCTTGCGGTATCTCCTACAGGGAAAGTGCCAGGAGGGAACTGTCCATCTTGTTCTCAGTGTCTCTGAGAATTGCTCTGATTATCCCTGTGACCTCTTTGCTAAGACTCTCCAGAGAGCCGTCCTCAAAACAAACACACATCTTGACATATCTCCCACATTGATCGCAGTGTCTTCAGGAACGGCATTCAAGGAGCCAGGAACTTTTCTCCCTACACTGTCCATTGAGTTGTCCTCAAAACCAATATACATCCTGCTATATCTCCCACATGGAAAGTGCCAGGAGGGAGAAGTGGCGATTATGTTTAGACTTTCTCGGAACTGCTTCAAATCAACTAGATATCTTTGTGCTGTAAATCTCCCAACAGCCAAACGCAAAAGCAGCAAACATCTCGCTGTATGTCCCACATCCAAAGTGCCAAGAGAGAGCTTGCTCTCCCTGTCTTTGAGTACTGTTTTCACTGTGCCGGTTACCTCTTTGCTAACATTCTCTTCAGCGCTGCAGGGAAACCAGGAACCACGTGGAGAAGGCACCCACACTGAAAGTGCCTGGAGGGAACATTGGGGCTTCTTCTCAGTGTCTCTGACATAGGGTTTCACTGTCCCGGGAAAGTCTCTGCTAACACCCTGCAGAGCGCTGTGCCCAATCTACAGAAACGTCTTGCGGTATCTCCTACAGGGAAAGTGCCAGGAGGGAACTGTCCATCTTGTTCTCAGTGTCTCTGAGAATTGCTCTGATTATCCCTGTGACCTCTTTGCTAAGACTCTCCAGAGAGCCGTCCTCAAAACAAACACACATCTTGACATATCTCCCACATTGATCGCAGTGTCTCCAGGAACGGCATTCAAGGAGCCAGGAACTTTTCTCCCTACACTGTCCATTGAGTTGTCCTCAAAACCAATATACATCCTGCTATATCTCCCACATGGAAAGTGCCAGGAGGGAGAAGTGGCGATTATGTTTAGACTTTCTCGGAACTGCTTCAAATCAACTAGATATCTTTGTGCTGTAAATCTCCCAACAGCCAAACGCAAAAGCAGCAAACATCTCGCTGTATGTCCCACATCCAAAGTGCCAAGAGAGAGCTTGCTCTCCCTGTCTTTGAGTACTGTTTTCGCTGTGCCGGTTACCTCTTTGCTAACATTCTCTTCAGCGCTGCAGGGAAACCAGGAACCACGTGGAGAAGGCACCCACACTGAAAGTGCCTGGAGGGAACATTGGGGCTTCTTCTCAGTGTCTCTGACATAGGGTTTCACTGTCCCGGGAAAGTCTCTGCTAACACCCTGCAGAGCGCTGTGCCCAATCTACAGAAACGTCTTGCGGTATCTCCTACAGGGAAAGTGCCAGGAGGGAACTGTCCATCTTGTTCTCAGTGTCTCTGAGAATTGCTCTGATTATCCCTGTGACCTCTTTGCTAAGACTCTCCAGAGAGCCGTCCTCAAAACCAACACACATCTTGACATATCTCCCACATTGATCGCAGTGTCTCCAGGAACGGCATTCAAGGAGCCAGGAACTTTTCTCCCTACACTGTCCATTGAGTTGTCCTCAAAACCAATATACATCCTGCTATATCTCCCACATGGAAAGTGCCAGGAGGGAGAAGTGGCGATTATGTTTAGACTTTCTCGGAACTGCTTCAAATCAACTAGATATCTTTGTGCTGTAAATCTCCCAACAGCCAAACGCAAAAGCAGCAAACATCTCGCTGTATGTCCCGCATCCAAAGTGCCAAGAGAGAGCTTGCTCTCCCTGTCTTTGAGTACTGTTTTCGCTGTGCCGGTTACCTCTTTGCTAACATTCTCTTCAGCGCTGCAGGGAAACCAGGAACCACGTGGAGAAGGCACCCACACTGAAAGTGCCTGGAGGGAACATTGGGGCTTCTTCTCAGTGTCTCTGACATAGGGTTTCACTGTCCCGGGAAAGTCTCTGCTAACACCCTGCAGAGCGCTGTGCCCAATCTACAGAAACGTCTTGCGGTATCTCCTACAGGGAAAGTGCCAGGAGGGAACTGTCCATCTTGTTCTCAGTGTCTCTGAGAATTGCTCTGATTATCCCTGTGACCTCTTTGCTAAGACTCTCCAGAGAGCCGTCCTCAAAACAAACACACATCTTGACATATCTCCCACATTGATCGCAGTGTCTTCAGGAACGGCATTCAAGGAGCCAGGAACTTTTCTCCCTACACTGTCCATTGAGTTGTCCTCAAAACCAATATACATCCTGCTATATCTCCCACATGGAAAGTGCCAGGAGGGAGAAGTGGCGATTATGTTTAGACTTTCTCGGAACTGCTTCAAATCAACTAGATATCTTTGTGCTGTAAATCTCCCAACAGCCAAACGCAAAAGCAGCAAACATCTCGCTGTATGTCCCACATCCAAAGTGCCAAGAGAGAGCTTGCTCTCCCTGTCTTTGAGTACTGTTTTCGCTGTGCCGGTTACCTCTTTGCTAACATTCTCTTCAGCGCTGCAGGGAAACCAGGAACCACGTGGAGAAGGCACCCACACTGAAAGTGCCTGGAGGGAACATTGGGGCTTCTTCTCAGTGTCTCTGACATAGGGTTTCACTGTCCCGGGAAAGTCTCTGCTAACACCCTGCAGAGCGCTGTGCCCAATCTACAGAAACGTCTTGCGGTATCTCCTACAGGGAAAGTGCCAGGAGGGAATTGTCGAGCTTGTTCTCAGTGTCTCTGAGAATTGCTCTGATTATCCCTGTGACCTCTTTGCTAAGACTCTCCAGAGAGCCGTCCTCAAAACCAACACACATCTTGACATATCTCCCACATTGATCGCAGTGTCTCCAGGAACGGCATTCAAGGAGCCAGGAACTTTTCTCCCTACACTGTCCATTGAGTTGTCCTCAAAACCAATATACATCCTGCTATATCTCCCACATGGAAAGTGCCAGGAGGGAGAAGTGGCGATTATGTTTAGACTTTCTCGGAACTGCTTCAAATCAACTAGATATCTTTGTGCTGTAAATCTCCCAACAGCCAAACGCAAAAGCAGCAAACATCTCGCTGTATGTCCCACATCCAAAGTGCCAAGAGAGAGCTTGCTCTCCCTGTCTTTGAGTACTGTTTTCGCTGTGCCGGTTACCTCTTTGCTAACATTCTCTTCAGCGCTGCAGGGAAACCAGGAACCACGTGGAGAAGGCACCCACACTGAAAGTGCCTGGAGGGAACATTGGGGCTTCTTCTCAGTGTCTCTGACATAGGGTTTCACTGTCCCGGGAAAGTCTCTGCTAACACCCTGCAGAGCGCTGTGCCCAATCTACAGAAACGTCTTGCGGTATCTCCTACAGGGAAAGTGCCAGGAGGGAACTGTCCATCTTGTTCTCAGTGTCTCTGAGAATTGCTCTGATTATCCCTGTGACCTCTTTGCTAAGACTCTCCAGAGAGCCGTCCTCAAAACAAACACACATCTTGACATATCTCCCACATTGATCGCAGTGTCTCCAGGAACGGCATTCAAGGAGCCAGGAACTTTTCTCCCTACACTGTCCATTGAGTTGTCCTCAAAACCAATATACATCCTGCTATATCTCCCACATGGAAAGTGCCAGGAGGGAGAAGTGGCGATTATGTTTAGACTTTCTCGGAACTGCTTCAAATCAACTAGATATCTTTGTGCTGTAAATCTCCCAACAGCCAAACGCAAAAGCAGCAAACATCTCGCTGTATGTCCCACATCCAAAGTGCCAAGAGAGAGCTTGCTCTCCCTGTCTTTGAGTACTGTTTTCGCTGTGCCGGTTACCTCTTTGCTAACATTCTCTTCAGCGCTGCAGGGAAACCAGGAACCACGTGGAGAAGGCACCCACACTGAAAGTGCCTGGAGGGAACATTGGGGCTTCTTCTCAGTGTCTCTGACATAGGGTTTCACTGTCCCGGGAAAGTCTCTGCTAACACCCTGCAGAGCGCTGTGCCCAATCTACAGAAACGTCTTGCGGTATCTCCTACAGGGAAAGTGCCAGGAGGGAACTGTCCATCTTGTTCTCAGTGTCTCTGAGAATTGCTCTGATTATCCCTGTGACCTCTTTGCTAAGACTCTCCAGAGAGCCGTCCTCAAAACAAACACACATCTTGACATATCTCCCACATTGATCGCAGTGTCTCCAGGAACGGCATTCAAGGAGCCAGGAACTTTTCTCCCTACACTGTCCATTGAGTTGTCCTCAAAACCAATATACATCCTGCTATATCTCCCACATGGAAAGTGCCAGGAGGGAGAAGTGGCGATTATGTTTAGACTTTCTCGGAACTGCTTCAAATCAACTAGATATCTTTGTGCTGTAAATCTCCCAACAGCCAAACGCAAAAGCAGCAAACATCTCGCTGTATGTCCCGCATCCAAAGTGCCAAGAGAGAGCTTGCTCTCCCTGTCTTTGAGTACTGTTTTCGCTGTGCCGGTTACCTCTTTGCTAACATTCTCTTCAGCGCTGCAGGGAAACCAGGAACCACGTGGAGAAGGCACCCACACTGAAAGTGCCTGGAGGGAACATTGGGGCTTCTTCTCAGTGTCTCTGACATAGGGTTTCACTGTCCCGGGAAAGTCTCTGCTAACACCCTGCAGAGCGCTGTGCCCAATCTACAGAAACGTCTTGCGGTATCTCCTACAGGGAAAGTGCCAGGAGGGAACTGTCCATCTTGTTCTCAGTGTCTCTGAGAATTGCTCTGATTATCCCTGTGACCTCTTTGCTAAGACTCTCCAGAGAGCCGTCCTCAAAACAAACACACATCTTGACATATCTCCCACATTGATCGCAGTGTCTCCAGGAACGGCATTCAAGGAGCCAGGAACTTTTCTCCCTACACTGTCCATTGAGTTGTCCTCAAAACCAATATACATCCTGCTATATCTCCCACATGGAAAGTGCCAGGAGGGAGAAGTGGCGATTATGTTTAGACTTTCTCGGAACTGCTTCAAATCAACTAGATATCTTTGTGCTGTAAATCTCCCAACAGCCAAACGCAAAAGCAGCAAACATCTCGCTGTATGTCCCACATCCAAAGTGCCAAGAGAGAGCTTGCTCTCCCTGTCTTTGAGTACTGTTTTCGCTGTGCCGGTTACCTCTTTGCTAACATTCTCTTCAGCGCTGCAGGGAAACCAGGAACCACGTGGAGAAGGCACCCACACTGAAAGTGCCTGGAGGGAACATTGGGGCTTCTTCTCAGTGTCTCTGACATAGGGTTTCACTGTCCCGGGAAAGTCTCTGCTAACACCCTGCAGAGCGCTGTGCCCAATCTACAGAAACGTCTTGCGGTATCTCCTACAGGGAAAGTGCCAGGAGGGAACTGTCCATCTTGTTCTCAGTGTCTCTGAGAATTGCTCTGATTATCCCTGTGACCTCTTTGCTAAGACTCTCCAGAGAGCCGTCCTCAAAACCAACACACATCTTGACATATCTCCCACATTGATCGCAGTGTCTCCAGGAACGGCATTCAAGGAGCCAGGAACTTTTCTCCCTACACTGTCCATTGAGTTGTCCTCAAAACCAATATACATCCTGCTATATCTCCCACATGGAAAGTGCCAGGAGGGAGAAGTGGCGATTATGTTTAGACTTTCTCGGAACTGCTTCAAATCAACTAGATATCTTTGTGCTGTAAATCTCCCAACAGCCAAACGCAAAAGCAGCAAACATCTCGCTGTATGTCCCACATCCAAAGTGCCAAGAGAGAGCTTGCTCTCCCTGTCTTTGAGTACTGTTTTCGCTGTGCCGGTTACCTCTTTGCTAACATTCTCTTCAGCGCTGCAGGGAAACCAGGAACCACGTGGAGAAGGCACCCACACTGAAAGTGCCTGGAGGGAACATTGGGGCTTCTTCTCAGTGTCTCTGACATAGGGTTTCACTGTCCCGGGAAAGTCTCTGCTAACACCCTGCAGAGCGCTGTGCCCAATCTACAGAAACGTCTTGCGGTATCTCCTACAGGGAAAGTGCCAGGAGGGAACTGTCCATCTTGTTCTCAGTGTCTCTGAGAATTGCTCTGATTATCCCTGTGACCTCTTTGCTAAGACTCTCCAGAGAGCCGTCCTCAAAACAAACACACATCTTGACATATCTCCCACATTGATCGCAGTGTCTCCAGGAACGGCATTCAAGGAGCCAGGAACTTTTCTCCCTACACTGTCCATTGAGTTGTCCTCAAAACCAATATACATCCTGCTATATCTCCCACATGGAAAGTGCCAGGAGGGAGAAGTGGCGATTATGTTTAGACTTTCTCGGAACTGCTTCAAATCAACTAGATATCTTTGTGCTGTAAATCTCCCAACAGCCAAACGCAAAAGCAGCAAACATCTCGCTGTATGTCCCACATCCAAAGTGCCAAGAGAGAGCTTGCTCTCCCTGTCTTTGAGTACTGTTTTCGCTGTGCCGGTTACCTCTTTGCTAACATTCTCTTCAGCGCTGCAGGGAAACCAGGAACCACGTGGAGAAGGCACCCACACTGAAAGTGCCTGGAGGGAACATTGGGGCTTCTTCTCAGTGTCTCTGACATAGGGTTTCACTGTCCCGGGAAAGTCTCTGCTAACACCCTGCAGAGCGCTGTGCCCAATCTACAGAAACGTCTTGCGGTATCTCCTACAGGGAAAGTGCCAGGAGGGAACTGTCCATCTTGTTCTCAGCGTCTCTGAGAATTGCTCTGATTATCCCTGTGACCTCTTTGCTAAGACTCTCCAGAGAGCCGTCCTCAAAACAAACACACATCTTGACATATCTCCCACATTGATCGCAGTGTCTCCAGGAACGGCATTCAAGGAGCCAGGAACTTTTCTCCCTACACTGTCCATTGAGTTGTCCTCAAAACCAATATACATCCTGCTATATCTCCCACATGGAAAGTGCCAGGAGGGAGAAGTGGCGATTATGTTTAGACTTTCTCGGAACTGCTTCAAATCAACTAGATATCTTTGTGCTGTAAATCTCCCAACAGCCAAACGCAAAAGCAGCAAACATCTCGCTGTATGTCCCACATCCAAAGTGCCAAGAGAGAGCTTGCTCTCCCTGTCTTTGAGTACTGTTTTCGCTGTGCCGGTTACCTCTTTGCTAACATTCTCTTCAGCGCTGCAGGGAAACCAGGAACCACGTGGAGAAGGCACCCACACTGAAAGTGCCTGGAGGGAACATTGGGGCTTCTTCTCAGTGTCTCTGACATAGGGTTTCACTGTCCCGGGAAAGTCTCTGCTAACACCCTGCAGAGCGCTGTGCCCAATCTACAGAAACGTCTTGCGGTATCTCCTACAGGGAAAGTGCCAGGAGGGAACTGTCCATCTTGTTCTCAGTGTCTCTGAGAATTGCTCTGATTATCCCTGTGACCTCTTTGCTAAGACTCTCCAGAGAGCCGTCCTCAAAACAAACACACATCTTGACATATCTCCCACATTGATCGCAGTGTCTCCAGGAACGGCATTCAAGGAGCCAGGAACTTTTCTCCCTACACTGTCCATTGAGTTGTCCTCAAAACCAATATACATCCTGCTATATCTCCCACATGGAAAGTGCCAGGAGGGAGAAGTGGCGATTATGTTTAGACTTTCTCGGAACTGCTTCAAATCAACTAGATATCTTTGTGCTGTAAATCTCCCAACAGCCAAACGCAAAAGCAGCAAACATCTCGCTGTATGTCCCACATCCAAAGTGCCAAGAGAGAGCTTGCTCTCCCTGTCTTTGAGTACTGTTTTCGCTGTGCCGGTTACCTCTTTGCTAACATTCTCTTCAGCGCTGCAGGGAAACCAGGAACCACGTGGAGAAGGCACCCACACTGAAAGTGCCTGGAGGGAACATTGGGGCTTCTTCTCAGTGTCTCTGACATAGGGTTTCACTGTCCCGGGAAAGTCTCTGCTAACACCCTGCAGAGCGCTGTGCCCAATCTACAGAAACGTCTTGCGGTATCTCCTACAGGGAAAGTGCCAGGAGGGAACTGTCCATCTTGTTCTCAGTGTCTCTGAGAATTGCTCTGATTATCCCTGTGACCTCTTTGCTAAGACTCTCCAGAGAGCCGTCCTCAAAACCAACACACATCTTGACATATCTCCCACATTGATCGCAGTGTCTCCAGGAACGGCATTCAAGGAGCCAGGAACTTTTCTCCCTACACTGTCCATTGAGTTGTCCTCAAAACCAATATACATCCTGCTATATCTCCCACATGGAAAGTGCCAGGAGGGAGAAGTGGCGATTATGTTTAGACTTTCTCGGAACTGCTTCAAATCAACTAGATATCTTTGTGCTGTAAATCTCCCAACAGCCAAACGCAAAAGCAGCAAACATCTCGCTGTATGTCCCACATCCAAAGTGCCAAGAGAGAGCTTGCTCTCCCTGTCTTTGAGTACTGTTTTCGCTGTGCCGGTTACCTCTTTGCTAACATTCTCTTCAGCGCTGCAGGGAAACCAGGAACCACGTGGAGAAGGCACCCACACTGAAAGTGCCTGGAGGGAACATTGGGGCTTCTTCTCAGTGTCTCTGACATAGGGTTTCACTGTCCCGGGAAAGTCTCTGCTAACACCCTGCAGAGCGCTGTGCCCAATCTACAGAAACGTCTTGCGGTATCTCCTACAGGGAAAGTGCCAGGAGGGAATTGTCGAGCTTGTTCTCAGTGTCTCTGAGAATTGCTCTGATTATCCCTGTGACCTCTTTGCTAAGACTCTCCAGAGAGCCGTCCTCAAAACCAACACACATCTTGACATATCTCCCTCATTGATCGCAGTGTCTCCAGGAACGGCATTCAAGGAGCCAGGAACTTTTCTCCCTACACTGTCCATTGAGTTGTCCTCAAAACCAATATACATCCTGCTATATCTCCCACATGGAAAGTGCCAGGAGGGAGAAGTGGCGATTATGTTTAGACTTTCTCGGAACTGCTTCAAATCAACTAGATATCTTTGTGCTGTAAATCTCCCAACAGCCAAACGCAAAAGCAGCAAACATCTCGCTGTATGTCCCACATCCAAAGTGCCAAGAGAGAGCTTGCTCTCCCTGTCTTTGAGTACTGTTTTCACTGTCCCGGTTACCTCTTTGCTAACATTCTCTTCAGCGCTGCAGGGAAACCAGGAACCACGTGGAGAAGGCACCCACACTGAAAGTGCCTGGAGGGAACATTGGGGCTTCTTCTCAGTGTCTCTGACATAGGGTTTCACTGTCCCGGGAAAGTCTCTGCTAACACCCTGCAGAGCGCTGTGCCCAATCTACAGAAACGTCTTGCGGTATCTCCTACAGGGAAAGTGCCAGGAGGGAATTGTCGAGCTTGTTCTCAGTGTCTCTGAGAATTGCTCTGATTATCCCTGTGACCTCTTTGCTAAGACTCTCCAGAGAGCCGTCCTCAAAACCAACACACATCTTGACATATCTCCCACATTGATCGCAGTGTCTCCAGGAACGGCATTCAAGGAGCCAGGAACTTTTCTCCCTACACTGTCCATTGAGTTGTCCTCAAAACCAATATACATCCTGCTATATCTCCCACATGGAAAGTGCCAGGAGGGAGAAGTGGCGATTATGTTTAGACTTTCTCGGAACTGCTTCAAATCAACTAGATATCTTTGTGCTGTAAATCTCCCAACAGCCAAACGCAAAAGCAGCAAACATCTCGCTGTATGTCCCACATCCAAAGTGCCAAGAGAGAGCTTGCTCTCCCTCTCTTTGAGTACTGTTTTCGCTGTGTTGGTTACCTCTTTGCTAACATTCTCTTCAGCGCTGCAGGGAAACCAGGAACCACGTGGAGAAGGCACCCACACTGAAAGTGCCTGGAGGGAACATTGGGGCTTCTTCTCAGTGTCTCTGACATAGGGTTTCACTGTCCCGGGAAAGTCTCTGCTAACACCCTGCAGAGCGCTGTGCCCAATCTACAGAAACGTCTTGCGGTATCTCCTACAGGGAAAGTGCCAGGAGGGAACTGTCCATCTTGTTCTCAGTGTCTCTGAGAATTGCTCTGATTATCCCTGTGACCTCTTTGCTAAGACTCTCCAGAGAGCCGTCCTCAAAACAAACACACATCTTGACATATCTCCCACATTGATCGCAGTGTCTCCAGGAACGGCATTCAAGGAGCCAGGAACTTTTCTCCCTACACTGTCCATTGAGTTGTCCTCAAAACCAATATACATCCTGCTATATCTCCCACATGGAAAGTGCCAGGAGGGAGAAGTGGCGATTATGTTTAGACTTTCTCGGAACTGCTTCAAATCAACTAGATATCTTTGTGCTGTAAATCTCCCAACAGCCAAACGCAAAAGCAGCAAACATCTCGCTGTATGTCCCACATCCAAAGTGCCAAGAGAGAGCTTGCTCTCCCTGTCTTTGAGTACTGTTTTCGCTGTGCCGGTTACCTCTTTGCTAACATTCTCTTCAGCGCTGCAGGGAAACCAGGAACCACGTGGAGAAGGCACCCACACTGAAAGTGCCTGGAGGGAACATTGGGGCTTCTTCTCAGTGTCTCTGACATAGGGTTTCACTGTCCCGGGAAAGTCTCTGCTAACACCCTGCAGAGCGCTGTGCCCAATCTACAGAAACGTCTTGCGGTATCTCCTACAGGGAAAGTGCCAGGAGGGAACTGTCGAGCTTGTTCTCAGTGTCTCTGAGAATTGCTCTGATTATCCCTGTGACCTCTTTGCTAAGACTCTCCAGAGAGCCGTCCTCAAAACCAACACACATCTTGACATATCTCCCACATTGATCGCAGTGTCTCCAGGAACGGCATTCAAGGAGCCAGGAACTTTTCTCCCTACACTGTCCATTGAGTTGTCCTCAAAACCAATATACATCCTGCTATATCTCCCACATGGAAAGTGCCAGGAGGGAGAAGTGGCGATTATGTTTAGACTTTCTCGGAACTGCTTCAAATCAACTAGATATCTTTGTGCTGTAAATCTCCCAACAGCCAAACGCAAAAGCAGCAAACATCTCGCTGTATGTCCCACATCCAAAGTGCCAAGAGAGAGCTTGCTCTCCCTCTCTTTGAGTACTGTTTTCGCTGTGCCGGTTACCTCTTTGCTAACATTCTCTTCAGCGCTGCAGGGAAACCAGGAACCACGTGGAGAAGGCACCCACACTGAAAGTGCCTGGAGGGAACATTGGGGCTTCTTCTCAGTGTCTCTGACATAGGGTTTCACTGTCCCGGGAAAGTCTCTGCTAACACCCTGCAGAGCGCTGTGCCCAATCTACAGAAACGTCTTGCGGTATCTCCTACAGGGAAAGTGCCAGGAGGGAACTGTCCATCTTGTTCTCAGTGTCTCTGAGAATTGCTCTGATTATCCCTGTGACCTCTTTGCTAAGACTCTCCAGAGAGCCGTCCTCAAAACCAACACACATCTTGACATATCTCCCACATTGATCGCAGTGTCTCCAGGAACGGCATTCAAGGAGCCAGGAACTTTTCTCCCTACACTGTCCATTGAGTTGTCCTCAAAACCAATATACATCCTGCTATATCTCCCACATGGAAAGTGCCAGGAGGGAGAAGTGGCGATTATGTTTAGACTTTCTCGGAACTGCTTCAAATCAACTAGATATCTTTGTGCTGTAAATCTCCCAACAGCCAAACGCAAAAGCAGCAAACATCTCGCTGTATGTCCCACATCCAAAGTGCCAAGAGAGAGCTTGCTCTCCCTGTCTTTGAGTACTGTTTTCGCTGTCCCGGTTACCTCTTTGCTAACATTCTCTTCAGCGCTGCAGGGAAACCAGGAACCACGTGGAGAAGGCACCCACACTGAAAGTGCCTGGAGGGAACATTGGGGCTTCTTCTCAGTGTCTCTGACATAGGGTTTCACTGTCCCGGGAAAGTCTCTGCTAACACCCTGCAGAGCGCTGTGCCCAATCTACAGAAACGTCTTGCGGTATCTCCTACAGGGAAAGTGCCAGGAGGGAACTGTCCATCTTGTTCTCAGTGTCTCTGAGAATTGCTCTGATTATCCCTGTGACCTCTTTGCTAAGACTCTCCAGAGAGCCGTCCTCAAAACCAACACACATCTTGACATATCTCCCACATTGATCGCAGTGTCTCCAGGAACGGCATTCAAGGAGCCAGGAACTTTTCTCCCTACACTGTCCATTGAGTTGTCCTCAAAACCAATATACATCCTGCTATATCTCCCACATGGAAAGTGCCAGGAGGGAGAAGTGGCGATTATGTTTAGACTTTCTCGGAACTGCTTCAAATCAACTAGATATCTTTGTGCTGTAAATCTCCCAACAGCCAAACGCAAAAGCAGCAAACATCTCGCTGTATGTCCCACATCCAAAGTGCCAAGAGAGAGCTTGCTCTCCCTGTCTTTGAGTACTGTTTTCGCTGTGCCGGTTACCTCTTTGCTAACATTCTCTTCAGCGCTGCAGGGAAACCAGGAACCACGTGGAGAAGGCACCCACACTGAAAGTGCCTGGAGGGAACATTGGGGCTTCTTCTCAGTGTCTCTGACATAGGGTTTCACTGTCCCGGGAAAGTCTCTGCTAACACCCTGCAGAGCGCTGTGCCCAATCTACAGAAACGTCTTGCGGTATCTCCTACAGGGAAAGTGCCAGGAGGGAATTGTCGAGCTTGTTCTCAGTGTCTCTGAGAATTGCTCTGATTATCCCTGTGACCTCTTTGCTAAGACTCTCCAGAGAGCCGTCCTCAAAACCAACACACATCTTGACATATCTCCCTCATTGATCGCAGTGTCTCCAGGAACGGCATTCAAGGAGCCAGGAACTTTTCTCCCTACACTGTCCATTGAGTTGTCCTCAAAACCAATATACATCCTGCTATATCTCCCACATGGAAAGTGCCAGGAGGGAGAAGTGGCGATTATGTTTAGACTTTCTCGGAACTGCTTCAAATCAACTAGATATCTTTGTGCTGTAAATCTCCCAACAGCCAAACGCAAAAGCAGCAAACATCTCGCTGTATGTCCCACATCCAAAGTGCCAAGAGAGAGCTTGCTCTCCCTGTCTTTGAGTACTGTTTTCGCTGTGCCGGTTACCTCTTTGCTAACATTCTCTTCAGCGCTGCAGGGAAACCAGGAACCACGTGGAGAAGGCACCCACACTGAAAGTGCCTGGAGGGAACATTGGGGCTTCTTCTCAGTGTCTCTGACATAGGGTTTCACTGTCCCGGGAAAGTCTCTGCTAACACCCTGCAGAGCGCTGTGCCCAATCTACAGAAACGTCTTGCGGTATCTCCTACAGGGAAAGTGCCAGGAGGGAACTGTCCATCTTGTTCTCAGTGTCTCTGAGAATTGCTCTGATTATCCCTGTGACCTCTTTGCTAAGACTCTCCAGAGAGCCGTCCTCAAAACCAACACACATCTTGACATATCTCCCACATTGATCGCAGTGTCTCCAGGAACGGCATTCAAGGAGCCAGGAACTTTTCTCCCTACACTGTCCATTGAGTTGTCCTCAAAACCAATATACATCCTGCTATATCTCCCACATGGAAAGTGCCAGGAGGGAGAAGTGGCGATTATGTTTAGACTTTCTCGGAACTGCTTCAAATCAACTAGATATCTTTGTGCTGTAAATCTCCCAACAGCCAAACGCAAAAGCAGCAAACATCTCGCTGTATGTCCCACATCCAAAGTGCCAAGAGAGAGCTTGCTCTCCCTGTCTTTGAGTACTGTTTTCGCTGTGCCGGTTACCTCTTTGCTAACATTCTCTTCAGCGCTGCAGGGAAACCAGGAACCACGTGGAGAAGGCACCCACACTGAAAGTGCCTGGAGGGAACATTGGGGCTTCTTCTCAGTGTCTCTGACATAGGGTTTCACTGTCCCGGGAAAGTCTCTGCTAACACCCTGCAGAGCGCTGTGCCCAATCTACAGAAACGTCTTGCGGTATCTCCTACAGGGAAAGTGCCAGGAGGGAATTGTCGAGCTTGTTCTCAGTGTCTCTGAGAATTGCTCTGATTATCCCTGTGACCTCTTTGCTAAGACTCTCCAGAGAGCCGTCCTCAAAACCAACACACATCTTGACATATCTCCCACATTGATCGCAGTGTCTCCAGGAACGGCATTCAAGGAGCCAGGAACTTTTCTCCCTACACTGTCCATTGAGTTGTCCTCAAAACCAATATACATCCTGCTATATCTCCCACATGGAAAGTGCCAGGAGGGAGAAGTGGCGATTATGTTTAGACTTTCTCGGAACTGCTTCAAATCAACTAGATATCTTTGTGCTGTAAATCTCCCAACAGCCAAACGCAAAAGCAGCAAACATCTCGCTGTATGTCCCACATCCAAAGTGCCAAGAGAGAGCTTGCTCTCCCTGTCTTTGAGTACTGTTTTCGCTGTCCCGGTTACCTCTTTGCTAACATTCTCTTCAGCGCTGCAGGGAAACCAGGAACCACGTGGAGAAGGCACCCACACTGAAAGTGCCTGGAGGGAACATTGGGGCTTCTTCTCAGTGTCTCTGACATAGGGTTTCACTGTCCCGGGAAAGTCTCTGCTAACACCCTGCAGAGCGCTGTGCCCAATCTATAGAAACGTCTTGCGGTATCTCCTACAGGGAAAGTGCCAGGAGGGAACTGTCCATCTTGTTCTCAGTGTCTCTGAGAATTGCTCTGATTATCCCTGTGACCTCTTTGCTAAGACTCTCCAGAGAGCCGTCCTCAAAACCAACACACATCTTGACATATCTCCCACATTGATCGCAGTGTCTCCAGGAACGGCATTCAAGGAGCCAGGAACTTTTCTCCCTACACTGTCCATTGAGTTGTCCTCAAAACCAATATACATCCTGCTATATCTCCCACATGGAAAGTGCCAGGAGGGAGAAGTGGCGATTATGTTTAGACTTTCTCGGAACTGCTTCAAATCAACTAGATATCTTTGTGCTGTAAATCTCCCAACAGCCAAACGCAAAAGCAGCAAACATCTCGCTGTATGTCCCACATCCAAAGTGCCAAGAGAGAGCTTGCTCTCCCTGTCTTTGAGTACTGTTTTCGCTGTGCCGGTTACCTCTTTGCTAACATTCTCTTCAGCGCTGCAGGGAAACCAGGAACCACGTGGAGAAGGCACCCACACTGAAAGTGCCTGGAGGGAACATTGGGGCTTCTTCTCAGTGTCTCTGACATAGGGTTTCACTGTCCCGGGAAAGTCTCTGCTAACACCCTGCAGAGCGCTGTGCCCAATCTACAGAAACGTCTTGCGGTATCTCCTACAGGGAAAGTGCCAGGAGGGAATTGTCGAGCTTGTTCTCAGTGTCTCTGAGAATTGCTCTGATTATCCCTGTGACCTCTTTGCTAAGACTCTCCAGAGAGCCGTCCTCAAAACCAACACACATCTTGACATATCTCCCTCATTGATCGCAGTGTCTCCAGGAACGGCATTCAAGGAGCCAGGAACTTTTCTCCCTACACTGTCCATTGAGTTGTCCTCAAAACCAATATACATCCTGCTATATCTCCCACATGGAAAGTGCCAGGAGGGAGAAGTGGCGATTATGTTTAGACTTTCTCGGAACTGCTTCAAATCAACTAGATATCTTTGTGCTGTAAATCTCCCAACAGCCAAACGCAAAAGCAGCAAACATCTCGCTGTATGTCCCACATCCAAAGTGCCAAGAGAGAGCTTGCTCTCCCTGTCTTTGAGTACTGTTTTCGCTGTGCCGGTTACCTCTTTGCTAACATTCTCTTCAGCGCTGCAGGGAAACCAGGAACCACGTGGAGAAGGCACCCACACTGAAAGTGCCTGGAGGGAACATTGGGGCTTCTTCTCAGTGTCTCTGACATAGGGTTTCACTGTCCCGGGAAAGTCTCTGCTAACACCCTGCAGAGCGCTGTGCCCAATCTACAGAAACGTCTTGCGGTATCTCCTACAGGGAAAGTGCCAGGAGGGAACTGTCCATCTTGTTCTCAGTGTCTCTGAGAATTGCTCTGATTATCCCTGTGACCTCTTTGCTAAGACTCTCCAGAGAGCCGTCCTCAAAACCAACACACATCTTGACATATCTCCCACATTGATCGCAGTGTCTCCAGGAACGGCATTCAAGGAGCCAGGAACTTTTCTCCCTACACTGTCCATTGAGTTGTCCTCAAAACCAATATACATCCTGCTATATCTCCCACATGGAAAGTGCCAGGAGGGAGAAGTGGCGATTATGTTTAGACTTTCTCGGAACTGCTTCAAATCAACTAGATATCTTTGTGCTGTAAATCTCCCAACAGCCAAACGCAAAAGCAGCAAACATCTCGCTGTATGTCCCACATCCAAAGTGCCAAGAGAGAGCTTGCTCTCCCTGTCTTTGAGTACTGTTTTCGCTGTGCCGGTTACCTCTTTGCTAACATTCTCTTCAGCGCTGCAGGGAAACCAGGAACCACGTGGAGAAGGCACCCACACTGAAAGTGCCTGGAGGGAACATTGGGGCTTCTTCTCAGTGTCTCTGACATAGGGTTTCACTGTCCCGGGAAAGTCTCTGCTAACACCCTGCAGAGCGCTGTGCCCAATCTACAGAAACGTCTTGCGGTATCTCCTACAGGGAAAGTGCCAGGAGGGAATTGTCGAGCTTGTTCTCAGTGTCTCTGAGAATTGCTCTGATTATCCCTGTGACCTCTTTGCTAAGACTCTCCAGAGAGCCGTCCTCAAAACCAACACACATCTTGACATATCTCCCACATTGATCGCAGTGTCTCCAGGAACGGCATTCAAGGAGCCAGGAACTTTTCTCCCTACACTGTCCATTGAGTTGTCCTCAAAACCAATATACATCCTGCTATATCTCCCACATGGAAAGTGCCAGGAGGGAGAAGTGGCGATTATGTTTAGACTTTCTCGGAACTGCTTCAAATCAACTAGATATCTTTGTGCTGTAAATCTCCCAACAGCCAAACGCAAAAGCAGCAAACATCTCGCTGTATGTCCCACATCCAAAGTGCCAAGAGAGAGCTTGCTCTCCCTGTCTTTGAGTACTGTTTTCGCTGTCCCGGTTACCTCTTTGCTAACATTCTCTTCAGCGCTGCAGGGAAACCAGGAACCACGTGGAGAAGGCACCCACACTGAAAGTGCCTGGAGGGAACATTGGGGCTTCTTCTCAGTGTCTCTGACATAGGGTTTCACTGTCCCGGGAAAGTCTCTGCTAACACCCTGCAGAGCGCTGTGCCCAATCTACAGAAACGTCTTGCGGTATCTCCTACAGGGAAAGTGCCAGGAGGGAACTGTCCATCTTGTTCTCAGTGTCTCTGAGAATTGCTCTGATTATCCCTGTGACCTCTTTGCTAAGACTCTCCAGAGAGCCGTCCTCAAAACCAACACACATCTTGACATATCTCCCACATTGATCGCAGTGTCTCCAGGAACGGCATTCAAGGAGCCAGGAACTTTTCTCCCTACACTGTCCATTGAGTTGTCCTCAAAACCAATATACATCCTGCTATATCTCCCACATGGAAAGTGCCAGGAGGGAGAAGTGGCGATTATGTTTAGACTTTCTCGGAACTGCTTCAAATCAACTAGATATCTTTGTGCTGTAAATCTCCCAACAGCCAAACGCAAAAGCAGCAAACATCTCGCTGTATGTCCCACATCCAAAGTGCCAAGAGAGAGCTTGCTCTCCCTGTCTTTGAGTACTGTTTTCGCTGTGCCGGTTACCTCTTTGCTAACATTCTCTTCAGCGCTGCAGGGAAACCAGGAACCACGTGGAGAAGGCACCCACACTGAAAGTGCCTGGAGGGAACATTGGGGCTTCTTCTCAGTGTCTCTGACATAGGGTTTCACTGTCCCGGGAAAGTCTCTGCTAACACCCTGCAGAGCGCTGTGCCCAATCTACAGAAACGTCTTGCGGTATCTCCTACAGGGAAAGTGCCAGGAGGGAATTGTCGAGCTTGTTCTCAGTGTCTCTGAGAATTGCTCTGATTATCCCTGTGACCTCTTTGCTAAGACTCTCCAGAGAGCCGTCCTCAAAACCAACACACATCTTGACATATCTCCCTCATTGATCGCAGTGTCTCCAGGAACGGCATTCAAGGAGCCAGGAACTTTTCTCCCTACACTGTCCATTGAGTTGTCCTCAAAACCAATATACATCCTGCTATATCTCCCACATGGAAAGTGCCAGGAGGGAGAAGTGGCGATTATGTTTAGACTTTCTCGGAACTGCTTCAAATCAACTAGATATCTTTGTGCTGTAAATCTCCCAACAGCCAAACGCAAAAGCAGCAAACATCTCGCTGTATGTCCCACATCCAAAGTGCCAAGAGAGAGCTTGCTCTCCCTCTCTTTGAGTACTGTTTTCGCTGTCCCGGTTACCTCTTTGCTAACATTCTCTTCAGCGCTGCAGGGAAACCAGGAACCACGTGGAGAAGGCACCCACACTGAAAGTGCCTGGAGGGAACATTGGGGCTTCTTCTCAGTGTCTCTGACATAGGGTTTCACTGTCCCGGGAAAGTCTCTGCTAACACCCTGCAGAGCGCTGTGCCCAATCTACAGAAACGTCTTGCGGTATCTCCTACAGGGAAAGTGCCAGGAGGGAACTGTCCATCTTGTTCTCAGTGTCTCTGAGAATTGCTCTGATTATCCCTGTGACCTCTTTGCTAAGACTCTCCAGAGAGCCGTCCTCAAAACCAACACACATCTTGACATATCTCCCACATTGATCGCAGTGTCTCCAGGAACGGCATTCAAGGAGCCAGGAACTTTTCTCCCTACACTGTCCATTGAGTTGTCCTCAAAACCAATATACATCCTGCTATATCTCCCACATGGAAAGTGCCAGGAGGGAGAAGTGGCGATTATGTTTAGACTTTCTCGGAACTGCTTCAAATCAACTAGATATCTTTGTGCTGTAAATCTCCCAACAGCCAAACGCAAAAGCAGCAAACATCTCGCTGTATGTCCCACATCCAAAGTGCCAAGAGAGAGCTTGCTCTCCCTGTCTTTGAGTACTGTTTTCGCTGTGCCGGTTACCTCTTTGCTAACATTCTCTTCAGCGCTGCAGGGAAACCAGGAACCACGTGGAGAAGGCACCCACACTGAAAGTGCCTGGAGGGAACATTGGGGCTTCTTCTCAGTGTCTCTGACATAGGGTTTCACTGTCCCGGGAAAGTCTCTGCTAACACCCTGCAGAGCGCTGTGCCCAATCTACAGAAACGTCTTGCGGTATCTCCTACAGGGAAAGTGCCAGGAGGGAACTGTCCATCTTGTTCTCAGTGTCTCTGAGAATTGCTCTGATTATCCCTGTGACCTCTTTGCTAAGACTCTCCAGAGAGCCGTCCTCAAAACCAACACACATCTTGACATATCTCCCACATTGATCGCAGTGTCTCCAGGAACGGCATTCAAGGAGCCAGGAACTTTTCTCCCTACACTGTCCATTGAGTTGTCCTCAAAACCAATATACATCCTGCTATATCTCCCACATGGAAAGTGCCAGGAGGGAGAAGTGGCGATTATGTTTAGACTTTCTCGGAACTGCTTCAAATCAACTAGATATCTTTGTGCTGTAAATCTCCCAACAGCCAAACGCAAAAGCAGCAAACATCTCGCTGTATGTCCCACATCCAAAGTGCCAAGAGAGAGCTTGCTCTCCCTGTCTTTGAGTACTGTTTTCGCTGTGCCGGTTACCTCTTTGCTAACATTCTCTTCAGCGCTGCAGGGAAACCAGGAACCACGTGGAGAAGGCACCCACACTGAAAGTGCCTGGAGGGAACATTGGGGCTTCTTCTCAGTGTCTCTGACATAGGGTTTCACTGTCCCGGGAAAGTCTCTGCTAACACCCTGCAGAGCGCTGTGCCCAATCTACAGAAACGTCTTGCGGTATCTCCTACAGGGAAAGTGCCAGGAGGGAACTGTCCATCTTGTTCTCAGTGTCTCTGAGAATTGCTCTGATTATCCCTGTGACCTCTTTGCTAAGACTCTCCAGAGAGCCGTCCTCAAAACCAACACACATCTTGACATATCTCCCTCATTGATCGCAGTGTCTCCAGGAACGGCATTCAAGGAGCCAGGAACTTTTCTCCCTACACTGTCCATTGAGTTGTCCTCAAAACCAATATACATCCTGCTATATCTCCCACATGGAAAGTGCCAGGAGGGAGAAGTGGCGATTATGTTTAGACTTTCTCGGAACTGCTTCAAATCAACTAGATATCTTTGTGCTGTAAATCTCCCAACAGCCAAACGCAAAAGCAGCAAACATCTCGCTGTATGTCCCACATCCAAAGTGCCAAGAGAGAGCTTGCTCTCCCTGTCTTTGAGTACTGTTTTCGCTGTGCCGGTTACCTCTTTGCTAACATTCTCTTCAGCGCTGCAGGGAAACCAGGAACCACGTGGAGAAGGCACCCACACTGAAAGTGCCTGGAGGGAACATTGGGGCTTCTTCTCAGTGTCTCTGACATAGGGTTTCACTGTCCCGGGAAAGTCTCTGCTAACACCCTGCAGAGCGCTGTGCCCAATCTACAGAAACGTCTTGCGGTATCTCCTACAGGGAAAGTGCCAGGAGGGAACTGTCCATCTTGTTCTCAGTGTCTCTGAGAATTGCTCTGATTATCCCTGTGACCTCTTTGCTAAGACTCTCCAGAGAGCCGTCCTCAAAACCAACACACATCTTGACATATCTCCCACATTGATCGCAGTGTCTCCAGGAACGGCATTCAAGGAGCCAGGAACTTTTCTCCCTACACTGTCCATTGAGTTGTCCTCAAAACCAATATACATCCTGCTATATCTCCCACATGGAAAGTGCCAGGAGGGAGAAGTGGCGATTATGTTTAGACTTTCTCGGAACTGCTTCAAATCAACTAGATATCTTTGTGCTGTAAATCTCCCAACAGCCAAACGCAAAAGCAGCAAACATCTCGCTGTATGTCCCACATCCAAAGTGCCAAGAGAGAGCTTGCTCTCCCTGTCTTTGAGTACTGTTTTCGCTGTCCCGGTTACCTCTTTGCTAACATTCTCTTCAGCGCTGCAGGGAAACCAGGAACCACGTGGAGAAGGCACCCACACTGAAAGTGCCTGGAGGGAACATTGGGGCTTCTTCTCAGTGTCTCTGACATAGGGTTTCACTGTCCCGGGAAAGTCTCTGCTAACACCCTGCAGAGCGCTGTGCCCAATCTACAGAAACGTCTTGCGGTATCTCCTACAGGGAAAGTGCCAGGAGGGAACTGTCGAGCTTGTTCTCAGTGTCTCTGAGAATTGCTCTGATTATCCCTGTGACCTCTTTGCTAAGACTCTCCAGAGAGCCGTCCTCAAAACCAACACACATCTTGACATATCTCCCACATTGATCGCAGTGTCTCCAGGAACGGCATTCAAGGAGCCAGGAACTTTTCTCCCTACACTGTCCATTGAGTTGTCCTCAAAACCAATATACATCCTGCTATATCTCCCACATGGAAAGTGCCAGGAGGGAGAAGTGGCGATTATGTTTAGACTTTCTCGGAACTGCTTCAAATCAACTAGATATCTTTGTGCTGTAAATCTCCCAACAGCCAAACGCAAAAGCAGCAAACATCTCGCTGTATGTCCCACATCCAAAGTGCCAAGAGAGAGCTTGCTCTCCCTGTCTTTGAGTACTGTTTTCGCTGTGCCGGTTACCTCTTTGCTAACATTCTCTTCAGCGCTGCAGGGAAACCAGGAACCACGTGGAGAAGGCACCCACACTGAAAGTGCCTGGAGGGAACATTGGGGCTTCTTCTCAGTGTCTCTGACATAGGGTTTCACTGTCCCGGGAAAGTCTCTGCTAACACCCTGCAGAGCGCTGTGCCCAATCTACAGAAACGTCTTGCGGTATCTCCTACAGGGAAAGTGCCAGGAGGGAACTGTCGAGCTTGTTCTCAGTGTCTCTGAGAATTGCTCTGATTATCCCTGTGACCTCTTTGCTAAGACTCTCCAGAGAGCCGTCCTCAAAACAAACACACATCTTGACATATCTCCCACATTGATCGCAGTGTCTCCAGGAACGGCATTCAAGGAGCCAGGAACTTTTCTCCCTACACTGTCCATTGAGTTGTCCTCAAAACCAATATACATCCTGCTATATCTCCCACATGGAAAGTGCCAGGAGGGAGAAGTGGCGATTATGTTTAGACTTTCTCGGAACTGCTTCAAATCAACTAGATATCTTTGTGCTGTAAATCTCCCAACAGCCAAACGCAAAAGCAGCAAACATCTCGCTGTATGTCCCACATCCAAAGTGCCAAGAGAGAGCTTGCTCTCCCTGTCTTTGAGTACTGTTTTCGCTGTGCCGGTTACCTCTTTGCTAACATTCTCTTCAGCGCTGCAGGGAAACCAGGAACCACGTGGAGAAGGCACCCACACTGAAAGTGCCTGGAGGGAACATTGGGGCTTCTTCTCAGTGTCTCTGACATAGGGTTTCACTGTCCCGGGAAAGTCTCTGCTAACACCCTGCAGAGCGCTGTGCCCAATCTACAGAAACGTCTTGCGGTATCTCCTACAGGGAAAGTGCCAGGAGGGAACTGTCCATCTTGTTCTCAGTGTCTCTGAGAATTGCTCTGATTATCCCTGTGACCTCTTTGCTAAGACTCTCCAGAGAGCCGTCCTCAAAACCAACACACATCTTGACATATCTCCCACATTGATCGCAGTGTCTCCAGGAATGGCATTCAAGGAGCCAGGAACTTTTCTCCCTACACTGTCCATTGAGTTGTCCTCAAAACCAATATACATCCTGCTATATCTCCCACATGGAAAGTGCCAGGAGGGAGAAGTGGCGATTATGTTTAGACTTTCTCGGAACTGCTTCAAATCAACTAGATATCTTTGTGCTGTAAATCTCCCAACAGCCAAACGCAAAAGCAGCAAACATCTCGCTGTATGTCCCACATCCAAAGTGCCAAGAGAGAGCTTGCTCTCCCTGTCTTTGAGTACTGTTTTCACTGTCCCGGTTACCTCTTTGCTAACATTCTCTTCAGCGCTGCAGGGAAACCAGGAACCACGTGGAGAAGGCACCCACACTGAAAGTGCCTGGAGGGAACATTGGGGCTTCTTCTCAGTGTCTCTGACATCGGGTTTCACTGTCCCGGGAAAGTCTCTGCTAACACCCTGCAGAGCGCTGTGCCCAATCTACAGAAACGTCTTGCGGTATCTCCTACAGGGAAAGTGCCAGGAGGGAACTGTCCATCTTGTTCTCAGTGTCTCTGAGAATTGCTCTGATTATCCCTGTGACCTCTTTGCTAAGACTCTCCAGAGAGCCGTCCTCAAAACAAACACACATCTTGACATATCTCCCACATTGATCGCAGTGTCTCCAGGAACGGCATTCAAGGAGCCAGGAACTTTTCTCCCTACACTGTCCATTGAGTTGTCCTCAAAACCAATATACATCCTGCTATATCTCCCACATGGAAAGTGCCAGGAGGGAGAAGTGGCGATTATGTTTAGACTTTCTCGGAACTGCTTCAAATCAACTAGATATCTTTGTGCTGTAAATCTCCCAACAGCCAAACGCAAAAGCAGCAAACATCTCGCTGTATGTCCCACATCCAAAGTGCCAAGAGAGAGCTTGCTCTCCCTGTCTTTGAGTACTGTTTTCGCTGTGCCGGTTACCTCTTTGCTAACATTCTCTTCAGCGCTGCAGGGAAACCAGGAACCACGTGGAGAAGGCACCCACACTGAAAGTGCCTGGAGGGAACATTGGGGCTTCTTCTCAGTGTCTCTGACATAGGGTTTCACTGTCCCGGGAAAGTCTCTGCTAACACCCTGCAGAGCGCTGTGCCCAATCTACAGAAACGTCTTGCGGTATCTCCTACAGGGAAAGTGCCAGGAGGGAACTGTCCATCTTGTTCTCAGTGTCTCTGAGAATTGCTCTGATTATCCCTGTGACCTCTTTGCTAAGACTCTCCAGAGAGCCGTCCTCAAAACCAACACACATCTTGACATATCTCCCACATTGATCGCAGTGTCTCCAGGAACGGCATTCAAGGAGCCAGGAACTTTTCTCCCTACACTGTCCATTGAGTTGTCCTCAAAACCAATATACATCCTGCTATATCTCCCACATGGAAAGTGCCAGGAGGGAGAAGTGGCGATTATGTTTAGACTTTCTCGGAACTGCTTCAAATCAACTAGATATCTTTGTGCTGTAAATCTCCCAACAGCCAAACGCAAAAGCAGCAAACATCTCGCTGTATGTCCCACATCCAAAGTGCCAAGAGAGAGCTTGCTCTCCCTGTCTTTGAGTACTGTTTTCGCTGTGCCGGTTACCTCTTTGCTAACATTCTCTTCAGCGCTGCAGGGAAACCAGGAACCACGTGGAGAAGGCACCCACACTGAAAGTGCCTGGAGGGAACATTGGGGCTTCTTCTCAGTGTCTCTGACATAGGGTTTCACTGTCCCGGGAAAGTCTCTGCTAACACCCTGCAGAGCGCTGTGCCCAATCTACAGAAACGTCTTGCGGTATCTCCTACAGGGAAAGTGCCAGGAGGGAACTGTCCATCTTGTTCTCAGTGTCTCTGAGAATTGCTCTGATTATCCCTGTGACCTCTTTGCTAAGACTCTCCAGAGAGCCGTCCTCAAAACAAACACACATCTTGACATATCTCCCACATTGATCGCAGTGTCTCCAGGAACGGCATTCAAGGAGCCAGGAACTTTTCTCCCTACACTGTCCATTGAGTTGTCCTCAAAACCAATATACATCCTGCTATATCTCCCACATGGAAAGTGCCAGGAGGGAGAAGTGGCGATTATGTTTAGACTTTCTCGGAACTGCTTCAAATCAACTAGATATCTTTGTGCTGTAAATCTCCCAACAGCCAAACGCAAAAGCAGCAAACATCTCGCTGTATGTCCCACATCCAAAGTGCCAAGAGAGAGCTTGCTCTCCCTGTCTTTGAGTACTGTTTTCGCTGTGCCGGTTACCTCTTTGCTAACATTCTCTTCAGCGCTGCAGGGAAACCAGGAACCACGTGGAGAAGGCACCCACACTGAAAGTGCCTGGAGGGAACATTGGGGCTTCTTCTCAGTGTCTCTGACATAGGGTTTCACTGTCCCGGGAAAGTCTCTGCTAACACCCTGCAGAGCGCTGTGCCCAATCTACAGAAACGTCTTGCGGTATCTCCTACAGGGAAAGTGCCAGGAGGGAACTGTCCATCTTGTTCTCAGTGTCTCTGAGAATTGCTCTGATTATCCCTGTGACCTCTTTGCTAAGACTCTCCAGAGAGCCGTCCTCAAAACAAACACACATCTTGACATATCTCCCACATTGATCGCAGTGTCTCCAGGAACGGCATTCAAGGAGCCAGGAACTTTTCTCCCTACACTGTCCATTGAGTTGTCCTCAAAACCAATATACATCCTGCTATATCTCCCACATGGAAAGTGCCAGGAGGGAGAAGTGGCGATTATGTTTAGACTTTCTCGGAACTGCTTCAAATCAACTAGATATCTTTGTGCTGTAAATCTCCCAACAGCCAAACGCAAAAGCAGCAAACATCTCGCTGTATGTCCCACATCCAAAGTGCCAAGAGAGAGCTTGCTCTCCCTGTCTTTGAGTACTGTTTTCGCTGTGCCGGTTACCTCTTTGCTAACATTCTCTTCAGCGCTGCAGGGAAACCAGGAACCACGTGGAGAAGGCACCCACACTGAAAGTGCCTGGAGGGAACATTGGGGCTTCTTCTCAGTGTCTCTGACATAGGGTTTCACTGTCCCGGGAAAGTCTCTGCTAACACCCTGCAGAGCGCTGTGCCCAATCTACAGAAACGTCTTGCGGTATCTCCTACAGGGAAAGTGCCAGGAGGGAACTGTCGAGCTTGTTCTCAGTGTCTCTGAGAATTGCTCTGATTATCCCTGTGACCTCTTTGCTAAGACTCTCCAGAGAGCCGTCCTCAAAACCAACACACATCTTGACATATCTCCCTCATTGATCGCAGTGTCTCCAGGAACGGCATTCAAGGAGCCAGGAACTTTTCTCCCTACACTGTCCATTGAGTTGTCCTCAAAACCAATATACATCCTGCTATATCTCCCACATGGAAAGTGCCAGGAGGGAGAAGTGGCGATTATGTTTAGACTTTCTCGGAACTGCTTCAAATCAACTAGATATCTTTGTGCTGTAAATCTCCCAACAGCCAAACGCAAAAGCAGCAAACATCTCGCTGTATGTCCCACATCCAAAGTGCCAAGAGAGAGCTTGCTCTCCCTCTCTTTGAGTACTGTTTTCGCTGTCCCGGTTACCTCTTTGCTAACATTCTCTTCAGCGCTGCAGGGAAACCAGGAACCACGTGGAGAAGGCACCCACACTGAAAGTGCCTGGAGGGAACATTGGGGCTTCTTCTCAGTGTCTCTGACATAGGGTTTCACTGTCCCGGGAAAGTCTCTGCTAACACCCTGCAGAGCGCTGTGCCCAATCTACAGAAACGTCTTGCGGTATCTCCTACAGGGAAAGTGCCAGGAGGGAACTGTCGAGCTTGTTCTCAGTGTCTCTGAGAATTACTCTGATTATCCCTGTGACCTCTTTGCTAAGACTCTCCAGAGAGCCGTCCTCAAAACCAACACACATCTTGACATATCTCCCACATTGATCGCAGTGTCTCCAGGAACGGCATTCAAGGAGCCAGGAACTTTTCTCCCTACACTGTCCATTGAGTTGTCCTCAAAACCAATATACATCCTGCTATATCTCCCACATGGAAAGTGCCAGGAGGGAGAAGTGGCGATTATGTTTAGACTTTCTCGGAACTGCTTCAAATCAACTAGATATCTTTGTGCTGTAAATCTCCCAACAGCCAAACGCAAAAGCAGCAAACATCTCGCTGTATGTCCCACATCCAAAGTGCCAAGAGAGAGCTTGCTCTCCCTGTCTTTGAGTACTGTTTTCGCTGTGCCGGTTACCTCTTTGCTAACATTCTCTTCAGCGCTGCAGGGAAACCAGGAACCACGTGGAGAAGGCACCCACACTGAAAGTGCCTGGAGGGAACATTGGGGCTTCTTCTCAGTGTCTCTGACATAGGGTTTCACTGTCCCGGGAAAGTCTCTGCTAACACCCTGCAGAGCGCTGTGCCCAATCTACAGAAACGTCTTGCGGTATCTCCTACAGGGAAAGTGCCAGGAGGGAACTGTCCATCTTGTTCTCAGTGTCTCTGAGAATTGCTCTGATTATCCCTGTGACCTCTTTGCTAAGACTCTCCAGAGAGCCGTCCTCAAAACCAACACACATCTTGACATATCTCCCACATTGATCGCAGTGTCTCCAGGAACGGCATTCAAGGAGCCAGGAACTTTTCTCCCTACACTGTCCATTGAGTTGTCCTCAAAACCAATATACATCCTGCTATATCTCCCACATGGAAAGTGCCAGGAGGGAGAAGTGGCGATTATGTTTAGACTTTCTCGGAACTGCTTCAAATCAACTAGATATCTTTGTGCTGTAAATCTCCCAACAGCCAAACGCAAAAGCAGCAAACATCTCGCTGTATGTCCCACATCCAAAGTGCCAAGAGAGAGCTTGCTCTCCCTGTCTTTGAGTACTGTTTTCGCTGTCCCGGTTACCTCTTTGCTAACATTCTCTTCAGCGCTGCAGGGAAACCAGGAACCACGTGGAGAAGGCACCCACACTGAAAGTGCCTGGAGGGAACATTGGGGCTTCTTCTCAGTGTCTCTGACATAGGGTTTCACTGTCCCGGGAAAGTCTCTGCTAACACCCTGCAGAGCGCTGTGCCCAATCTACAGAAACGTCTTGCGGTATCTCCTACAGGGAAAGTGCCAGGAGGGAACTGTCCATCTTGTTCTCAGTGTCTCTGAGAATTGCTCTGATTATCCCTGTGACCTCTTTGCTAAGACTCTCCAGAGAGCCGTCCTCAAAACCAACACACATCTTGACATATCTCCCACATTGATCGCAGTGTCTCCAGGAACGGCATTCAAGGAGCCAGGAACTTTTCTCCCTACACTGTCCATTGAGTTGTCCTCAAAACCAATATACATCCTGCTATATCTCCCACATGGAAAGTGCCAGGAGGGAGAAGTGGCGATTATGTTTAGACTTTCTCGGAACTGCTTCAAATCAACTAGATATCTTTGTGCTGTAAATCTCCCAACAGCCAAACGCAAAAGCAGCAAACATCTCGCTGTATGTCCCACATCCAAAGTGCCAAGAGAGAGCTTGCTCTCCCTCTCTTTGAGTACTGTTTTCGCTGTGCCGGTTACCTCTTTGCTAACATTCTCTTCAGCGCTGCAGGGAAACCAGGAACCACGTGGAGAAGGCACCCACACTGAAAGTGCCTGGAGGGAACATTGGGGCTTCTTCTCAGTGTCTCTGACATAGGGTTTCACTGTCCCGGGAAAGTCTCTGCTAACACCCTGCAGAGCGCTGTGCCCAATCTACAGAAACGTCTTGCGGTATCTCCTACAGGGAAAGTGCCAGGAGGGAACTGTCCATCTTGTTCTCAGTGTCTCTGAGAATTGCTCTGATTATCCCTGTGACCTCTTTGCTAAGACTCTCCAGAGAGCCGTCCTCAAAACAAACACACATCTTGACATATCTCCCACATTGATCGCAGTGTCTCCAGGAACGGCATTCAAGGAGCCAGGAACTTTTCTCCCTACACTGTCCATTGAGTTGTCCTCAAAACCAATATACATCCTGCTATATCTCCCACATGGAAAGTGCCAGGAGGGAGAAGTGGCGATTATGTTTAGACTTTCTCGGAACTGCTTCAAATCAACTAGATATCTTTGTGCTGTAAATCTCCCAACAGCCAAACGCAAAAGCAGCAAACATCTCGCTGTATGTCCCACATCCAAAGTGCCAAGAGAGAGCTTGCTCTCCCTGTCTTTGAGTACTGTTTTCGCTGTGCCGGTTACCTCTTTGCTAACATTCTCTTCAGCGCTGCAGGGAAACCAGGAACCACGTGGAGAAGGCACCCACACTGAAAGTGCCTGGAGGGAACATTGGGGCTTCTTCTCAGTGTCTCTGACATAGGGTTTCACTGTCCCGGGAAAGTCTCTGCTAACACCCTGCAGAGCGCTGTGCCCAATCTACAGAAACGTCTTGCGGTATCTCCTACAGGGAAAGTGCCAGGAGGGAACTGTCGAGCTTGTTCTCAGTGTCTCTGAGAATTGCTCTGATTATCCCTGTGACCTCTTTGCTAAGACTCTCCAGAGAGCCGTCCTCAAAACCAACACACATCTTGACATATCTCCCTCATTGATCGCAGTGTCTCCAGGAACGGCATTCAAGGAGCCAGGAACTTTTCTCCCTACACTGTCCATTGAGTTGTCCTCAAAACCAATATACATCCTGCTATATCTCCCACATGGAAAGTGCCAGGAGGGAGAAGTGGCGATTATGTTTAGACTTTCTCGGAACTGCTTCAAATCAACTAGATATCTTTGTGCTGTAAATCTCCCAACAGCCAAACGCAAAAGCAGCAAACATCTCGCTGTATGTCCCACATCCAAAGTGCCAAGAGAGAGCTTGCTCTCCCTCTCTTTGAGTACTGTTTTCGCTGTCCCGGTTACCTCTTTGCTAACATTCTCTTCAGCGCTGCAGGGAAACCAGGAACCACGTGGAGAAGGCACCCACACTGAAAGTGCCTGGAGGGAACATTGGGGCTTCTTCTCAGTGTCTCTGACATAGGGTTTCACTGTCCCGGGAAAGTCTCTGCTAACACCCTGCAGAGCGCTGTGCCCAATCTACAGAAACGTCTTGCGGTATCTCCTACAGGGAAAGTGCCAGGAGGGAACTGTCGAGCTTGTTCTCAGTGTCTCTGAGAATTGCTCTGATTATCCCTGTGACCTCTTTGCTAAGACTCTCCAGAGAGCCGTCCTCAAAACCAACACACATCTTGACATATCTCCCACATTGATCGCAGTGTCTCCAGGAACGGCATTCAAGGAGCCAGGAACTTTTCTCCCTACACTGTCCATTGAGTTGTCCTCAAAACCAATATACATCCTGCTATATCTCCCACATGGAAAGTGCCAGGAGGGAGAAGTGGCGATTATGTTTAGACTTTCTCGGAACTGCTTCAAATCAACTAGATATCTTTGTGCTGTAAATCTCCCAACAGCCAAACGCAAAAGCAGCAAACATCTCGCTGTATGTCCCACATCCAAAGTGCCAAGAGAGAGCTTGCTCTCCCTGTCTTTGAGTACTGTTTTCGCTGTGCCGGTTACCTCTTTGCTAACATTCTCTTCAGCGCTGCAGGGAAACCAGGAACCACGTGGAGAAGGCACCCACACTGAAAGTGCCTGGAGGGAACATTGGGGCTTCTTCTCAGTGTCTCTGACATAGGGTTTCACTGTCCCGGGAAAGTCTCTGCTAACACCCTGCAGAGCGCTGTGCCCAATCTACAGAAACGTCTTGCGGTATCTCCTACAGGGAAAGTGCCAGGAGGGAACTGTCCATCTTGTTCTCAGTGTCTCTGAGAATTGCTCTGATTATCCCTGTGACCTCTTTGCTAAGACTCTCCAGAGAGCCGTCCTCAAAACCAACACACATCTTGACATATCTCCCACATTGATCGCAGTGTCTCCAGGAACGGCATTCAAGGAGCCAGGAACTTTTCTCCCTACACTGTCCATTGAGTTGTCCTCAAAACCAATATACATCCTGCTATATCTCCCACATGGAAAGTGCCAGGAGGGAGAAGTGGCGATTATGTTTAGACTTTCTCGGAACTGCTTCAAATCAACTAGATATCTTTGTGCTGTAAATCTCCCAACAGCCAAACGCAAAAGCAGCAAACATCTCGCTGTATGTCCCACATCCAAAGTGCCAAGAGAGAGCTTGCTCTCCCTGTCTTTGAGTACTGTTTTCGCTGTGCCGGTTACCTCTTTGCTAACATTCTCTTCAGCGCTGCAGGGAAACCAGGAACCACGTGGAGAAGGCACCCACACTGAAAGTGCCTGGAGGGAACATTGGGGCTTCTTCTCAGTGTCTCTGACATAGGGTTTCACTGTCCCGGGAAAGTCTCTGCTAACACCCTGCAGAGCGCTGTGCCCAATCTACAGAAACGTCTTGCGGTATCTCCTACAGGGAAAGTGCCAGGAGGGAACTGTCCATCTTGTTCTCAGTGTCTCTGAGAATTGCTCTGATTATCCCTGTGACCTCTTTGCTAAGACTCTCCAGAGAGCCGTCCTCAAAACCAACACACATCTTGACATATCTCCCACATTGATCGCAGTGTCTCCAGGAACGGCATTCAAGGAGCCAGGAACTTTTCTCCCTACACTGTCCATTGAGTTGTCCTCAAAACCAATATACATCCTGCTATATCTCCCACATGGAAAGTGCCAGGAGGGAGAAGTGGCGATTATGTTTAGACTTTCTCGGAACTGCTTCAAATCAACTAGATATCTTTGTGCTGTAAATCTCCCAACAGCCAAACGCAAAAGCAGCAAACATCTCGCTGTATGTCCCACATCCAAAGTGCCAAGAGAGAGCTTGCTCTCCCTCTCTTTGAGTACTGTTTTCGCTGTGCCGGTTACCTCTTTGCTAACATTCTCTTCAGCGCTGCAGGGAAACCAGGAACCACGTGGAGAAGGCACCCACACTGAAAGTGCCTGGAGGGAACATTGGGGCTTCTTCTCAGTGTCTCTGACATAGGGTTTCACTGTCCCGGGAAAGTCTCTGCTAACACCCTGCAGAGCGCTGTGCCCAATCTACAGAAACGTCTTGCGGTATCTCCTACAGGGAAAGTGCCAGGAGGGAACTGTCCATCTTGTTCTCAGTGTCTCTGAGAATTGCTCTGATTATCCCTGTGACCTCTTTGCTAAGACTCTCCAGAGAGCCGTCCTCAAAACAAACACACATCTTGACATATCTCCCACATTGATCGCAGTGTCTCCAGGAACGGCATTCAAGGAGCCAGGAACTTTTCTCCCTACACTGTCCATTGAGTTGTCCTCAAAACCAATATACATCCTGCTATATCTCCCACATGGAAAGTGCCAGGAGGGAGAAGTGGCGATTATGTTTAGACTTTCTCGGAACTGCTTCAAATCAACTAGATATCTTTGTGCTGTAAATCTCCCAACAGCCAAACGCAAAAGCAGCAAACATCTCGCTGTATGTCCCACATCCAAAGTGCCAAGAGAGAGCTTGCTCTCCCTGTCTTTGAGTACTGTTTTCGCTGTGCCGGTTACCTCTTTGCTAACATTCTCTTCAGCGCTGCAGGGAAACCAGGAACCACGTGGAGAAGGCACCCACACTGAAAGTGCCTGGAGGGAACATTGGGGCTTCTTCTCAGTGTCTCTGACATAGGGTTTCACTGTCCCGGGAAAGTCTCTGCTAACACCCTGCAGAGCGCTGTGCCCAATCTACAGAAACGTCTTGCGGTATCTCCTACAGGGAAAGTGCCAGGAGGGAACTGTCGAGCTTGTTCTCAGTGTCTCTGAGAATTGCTCTGATTATCCCTGTGACCTCTTTGCTAAGACTCTCCAGAGAGCCGTCCTCAAAACCAACACACATCTTGACATATCTCCCACATTGATCGCAGTGTCTCCAGGAACGGCATTCAAGGAGCCAGGAACTTTTCTCCCTACACTGTCCATTGAGTTGTCCTCAAAACCAATATACATCCTGCTATATCTCCCACATGGAAAGTGCCAGGAGGGAGAAGTGGCGATTATGTTTAGACTTTCTCGGAACTGCTTCAAATCAACTAGATATCTTTGTGCTGTAAATCTCCCAACAGCCAAACGCAAAAGCAGCAAACATCTCGCTGTATGTCCCACATCCAAAGTGCCAAGAGAGAGCTTGCTCTCCCTGTCTTTGAGTACTGTTTTCGCTGTGCCGGTTACCTCTTTGCTAACATTCTCTTCAGCGCTGCAGGGAAACCAGGAACCACGTGGAGAAGGCACCCACACTGAAAGTGCCTGGAGGGAACATTGGGGCTTCTTCTCAGTGTCTCTGACATAGGGTTTCACTGTCCCGGGAAAGTCTCTGCTAACACCCTGCAGAGCGCTGTGCCCAATCTACAGAAACGTCTTGCGGTATCTCCTACAGGGAAAGTGCCAGGAGGGAACTGTCCATCTTGTTCTCAGTGTCTCTGAGAATTGCTCTGATTATCCCTGTGACCTCTTTGCTAAGACTCTCCAGAGAGCCGTCCTCAAAACCAACACACATCTTGACATATCTCCCACATTGATCGCAGTGTCTCCAGGAACGGCATTCAAGGAGCCAGGAACTTTTCTCCCTACACTGTCCATTGAGTTGTCCTCAAAACCAATATACATCCTGCTATATCTCCCACATGGAAAGTGCCAGGAGGGAGAAGTGGCGATTATGTTTAGACTTTCTCGGAACTGCTTCAAATCAACTAGATATCTTTGTGCTGTAAATCTCCCAACAGCCAAACGCAAAAGCAGCAAACATCTCGCTGTATGTCCCACATCCAAAGTGCCAAGAGAGAGCTTGCTCTCCCTGTCTTTGAGTACTGTTTTCGCTGTGCCGGTTACCTCTTTGCTAACATTCTCTTCAGCGCTGCAGGGAAACCAGGAACCACGTGGAGAAGGCACCCACACTGAAAGTGCCTGGAGGGAACATTGGGGCTTCTTCTCAGTGTCTCTGACATAGGGTTTCACTGTCCCGGGAAAGTCTCTGCTAACACCCTGCAGAGCGCTGTGCCCAATCTACAGAAACGTCTTGCGGTATCTCCTACAGGGAAAGTGCCAGGAGGGAACTGTCCATCTTGTTCTCAGTGTCTCTGAGAATTGCTCTGATTATCCCTGTGACCTCTTTGCTAAGACTCTCCAGAGAGCCGTCCTCAAAACAAACACACATCTTGACATATCTCCCACATTGATCGCAGTGTCTCCAGGAACGGCATTCAAGGAGCCAGGAACTTTTCTCCCTACACTGTCCATTGAGTTGTCCTCAAAACCAATATACATCCTGCTATATCTCCCACATGGAAAGTGCCAGGAGGGAGAAGTGGCGATTATGTTTAGACTTTCTCGGAACTGCTTCAAATCAACTAGATATCTTTGTGCTGTAAATCTCCCAACAGCCAAACGCAAAAGCAGCAAACATCTCGCTGTATGTCCCACATCCAAAGTGCCAAGAGAGAGCTTGCTCTCCCTGTCTTTGAGTACTGTTTTCGCTGTGCCGGTTACCTCTTTGCTAACATTCTCTTCAGCGCTGCAGGGAAACCAGGAACCACGTGGAGAAGGCACCCACACTGAAAGTGCCTGGAGGGAACATTGGGGCTTCTTCTCAGTGTCTCTGACATAGGGTTTCACTGTCCCGGGAAAGTCTCTGCTAACACCCTGCAGAGCGCTGTGCCCAATCTACAGAAACGTCTTGCGGTATCTCCTACAGGGAAAGTGCCAGGAGGGAACTGTCCATCTTGTTCTCAGTGTCTCTGAGAATTGCTCTGATTATCCCTGTGACCTCTTTGCTAAGACTCTCCAGAGAGCCGTCCTCAAAACCAACACACATCTTGACATATCTCCCACATTGATCGCAGTGTCTCCAGGAACGGCATTCAAGGAGCCAGGAACTTTTCTCCCTACACTGTCCATTGAGTTGTCCTCAAAACCAATATACATCCTGCTATATCTCCCACATGGAAAGTGCCAGGAGGGAGAAGTGGCGATTATGTTTAGACTTTCTCGGAACTGCTTCAAATCAACTAGATATCTTTGTGCTGTAAATCTCCCAACAGCCAAACGCAAAAGCAGCAAACATCTCGCTGTATGTCCCACATCCAAAGTGCCAAGAGAGAGCTTGCTCTCCCTGTCTTTGAGTACTGTTTTCGCTGTGCCGGTTACCTCTTTGCTAACATTCTCTTCAGCGCTGCAGGGAAACCAGGAACCACGTGGAGAAGGCACCCACACTGAAAGTGCCTGGAGGGAACATTGGGGCTTCTTCTCAGTGTCTCTGACATAGGGTTTCACTGTCCCGGGAAAGTCTCTGCTAACACCCTGCAGAGCGCTGTGCCCAATCTACAGAAACGTCTTGCGGTATCTCCTACAGGGAAAGTGCCAGGAGGGAATTGTCGAGCTTGTTCTCAGTGTCTCTGAGAATTGCTCTGATTATCCCTGTGACCTCTTTGCTAAGACTCTCCAGAGAGCCGTCCTCAAAACCAACACACATCTTGACATATCTCCCTCATTGATCGCAGTGTCTCCAGGAACGGCATTCAAGGAGCCAGGAACTTTTCTCCCTACACTGTCCATTGAGTTGTCCTCAAAACCAATATACATCCTGCTATATCTCCCACATGGAAAGTGCCAGGAGGGAGAAGTGGCGATTATGTTTAGACTTTCTCGGAACTGCTTCAAATCAACTAGATATCTTTGTGCTGTAAATCTCCCAACAGCCAAACGCAAAAGCAGCAAACATCTCGCTGTATGTCCCACATCCAAAGTGCCAAGAGAGAGCTTGCTCTCCCTGTCTTTGAGTACTGTTTTCACTGTCCCGGTTACCTCTTTGCTAACATTCTCTTCAGCGCTGCAGGGAAACCAGGAACCACGTGGAGAAGGCACCCACACTGAAAGTGCCTGGAGGGAACATTGGGGCTTCTTCTCAGTGTCTCTGACATAGGGTTTCACTGTCCCGGGAAAGTCTCTGCTAACACCCTGCAGAGCGCTGTGCCCAATCTACAGAAACGTCTTGCGGTATCTCCTACAGGGAAAGTGCCAGGAGGGAACTGTCCATCTTGTTCTCAGTGTCTCTGAGAATTGCTCTGATTATCCCTGTGACCTCTTTGCTAAGACTCTCCAGAGAGCCGTCCTCAAAACAAACACACATCTTGACATATCTCCCACATTGATCGCAGTGTCTCCAGGAACGGCATTCAAGGAGCCAGGAACTTTTCTCCCTACACTGTCCATTGAGTTGTCCTCAAAACCAATATACATCCTGCTATATCTCCCACATGGAAAGTGCCAGGAGGGAGAAGTGGCGATTATGTTTAGACTTTCTCGGAACTGCTTCAAATCAACTAGATATCTTTGTGCTGTAAATCTCCCAACAGCCAAACGCAAAAGCAGCAAACATCTCGCTGTATGTCCCACATCCAAAGTGCCAAGAGAGAGCTTGCTCTCCCTGTCTTTGAGTACTGTTTTCGCTGTGCCGGTTACCTCTTTGCTAACATTCTCTTCAGCGCTGCAGGGAAACCAGGAACCACGTGGAGAAGGCACCCACACTGAAAGTGCCTGGAGGGAACATTGGGGCTTCTTCTCAGTGTCTCTGACATAGGGTTTCACTGTCCCGGGAAAGTCTCTGCTAACACCCTGCAGAGCGCTGTGCCCAATCTACAGAAACGTCTTGCGGTATCTCCTACAGGGAAAGTGCCAGGAGGGAACTGTCCATCTTGTTCTCAGTGTCTCTGAGAATTGCTCTGATTATCCCTGTGACCTCTTTGCTAAGACTCTCCAGAGAGCCGTCCTCAAAACAAACACACATCTTGACATATCTCCCACATTGATCGCAGTGTCTCCAGGAACGGCATTCAAGGAGCCAGGAACTTTTCTCCCTACACTGTCCATTGAGTTGTCCTCAAAACCAATATACATCCTGCTATATCTCCCACATGGAAAGTGCCAGGAGGGAGAAGTGGCGATTATGTTTAGACTTTCTCGGAACTGCTTCAAATCAACTAGATATCTTTGTGCTGTAAATCTCCCAACAGCCAAACGCAAAAGCAGCAAACATCTCGCTGTATGTCCCACATCCAAAGTGCCAAGAGAGAGCTTGCTCTCCCTGTCTTTGAGTACTGTTTTCGCTGTGCCGGTTACCTCTTTGCTAACATTCTCTTCAGCGCTGCAGGGAAACCAGGAACCACGTGGAGAAGGCACCCACACTGAAAGTGCCTGGAGGGAACATTGGGGCTTCTTCTCAGTGTCTCTGACATAGGGTTTCACTGTCCCGGGAAAGTCTCTGCTAACACCCTGCAGAGCGCTGTGCCCAATCTACAGAAACGTCTTGCGGTATCTCCTACAGGGAAAGTGCCAGGAGGGAACTGTCCATCTTGTTCTCAGTGTCTCTGAGAATTGCTCTGATTATCCCTGTGACCTCTTTGCTAAGACTCTCCAGAGAGCCGTCCTCAAAACCAACACACATCTTGACATATCTCCCACATTGATCGCAGTGTCTCCAGGAACGGCATTCAAGGAGCCAGGAACTTTTCTCCCTACACTGTCCATTGAGTTGTCCTCAAAACCAATATACATCCTGCTATATCTCCCACATGGAAAGTGCCAGGAGGGAGAAGTGGCGATTATGTTTAGACTTTCTCGGAACTGCTTCAAATCAACTAGATATCTTTGTGCTGTAAATCTCCCAACAGCCAAACGCAAAAGCAGCAAACATCTCGCTGTATGTCCCACATCCAAAGTGCCAAGAGAGAGCTTGCTCTCCCTGTCTTTGAGTACTGTTTTCGCTGTGCCGGTTACCTCTTTGCTAACATTCTCTTCAGCGCTGCAGGGAAACCAGGAACCACGTGGAGAAGGCACCCACACTGAAAGTGCCTGGAGGGAACATTGGGGCTTCTTCTCAGTGTCTCTGACATAGGGTTTCACTGTCCCGGGAAAGTCTCTGCTAACACCCTGCAGAGCGCTGTGCCCAATCTACAGAAACGTCTTGCGGTGTCTCCTACAGGGAAAGTGCCAGGAGGGAATTGTCGAGCTTGTTCTCAGTGTCTCTGAGAATTGCTCTGATTATCCCTGTGACCTCTTTGCTAAGACTCTCCAGAGAGCCGTCCTCAAAACCAACACACATCTTGACATATCTCCCTCATTGATCGCAGTGTCTCCAGGAACGGCATTCAAGGAGCCAGGAACTTTTCTCCCTACACTGTCCATTGAGTTGTCCTCAAAACCAAGATACATCCTGCTATATCTCCCACATGGAAAGTGCCAGGAGGGAGAAGTGGCGATTATGTTTAGACTTTCTCGGAACTGCTTCAAATCAACTAGATATCTTTGTGCTGTAAATCTCCCAACAGCCAAACGCAAAAGCAGCAAACATCTCGCTGTATGTCCCACATCCAAAGTGCCAAGAGAGAGCTTGCTCTCCCTCTCTTTGAGTACTGTTTTCGCTGTCCCGGTTACCTCTTTGCTAACATTCTCTTCAGCGCTGCAGGGAAACCAGGAACCACGTGGAGAAGGCACCCACACTGAAAGTGCCTGGAGGGAACATTGGGGCTTCTTCTCAGTGTCTCTGACATAGGGTTTCACTGTCCCGGGAAAGTCTCTGCTAACACCCTGCAGAGCGCTGTGCCCAATCTACAGAAACGTCTTGCGGTATCTCCTACAGGGAAAGTGCCAGGAGGGAACTGTCCATCTTGTTCTCAGTGTCTCTGAGAATTGCTCTGATTATCCCTGTGACCTCTTTGCTAAGACTCTCCAGAGAGCCGTCCTCAAAACCAACACACATCTTGACATATCTCCCTCATTGATCGCAGTGTCTCCAGGAACGGCATTCAAGGAGCCAGGAACTTTTCTCCCTACACTGTCCATTGAGTTGTCCTCAAAACCAATATACATCCTGCTATATCTCCCACATGGAAAGTGCCAGGAGGGAGAAGTGGCGATTATGTTTAGACTTTCTCGGAACTGCTTCAAATCAACTAGATATCTTTGTGCTGTAAATCTCCCAACAGCCAAACGCAAAAGCAGCAAACATCTCGCTGTATGTCCCACATCCAAAGTGCCAAGAGAGAGCTTGCTCTCCCTGTCTTTGAGTACTGTTTTCGCTGTGCCGGTTACCTCTTTGCTAACATTCTCTTCAGCGCTGCAGGGAAACCAGGAACCACGTGGAGAAGGCACCCACACTGAAAGTGCCTGGAGGGAACATTGGGGCTTCTTCTCAGTGTCTCTGACATAGGGTTTCACTGTCCCGGGAAAGTCTCTGCTAACACCCTGCAGAGCGCTGTGCCCAATCTACAGAAACGTCTTGCGGTATCTCCTACAGGGAAAGTGCCAGGAGGGAACTGTCCATCTTGTTCTCAGTGTCTCTGAGAATTGCTCTGATTATCCCTGTGACCTCTTTGCTAAGACTCTCCAGAGAGCCGTCCTCAAAACCAACACACATCTTGACATATCTCCCACATTGATCGCAGTGTCTCCAGGAACGGCATTCAAGGAGCCAGGAACTTTTCTCCCTACACTGTCCATTGAGTTGTCCTCAAAACCAATATACATCCTGCTATATCTCCCACATGGAAAGTGCCAGGAGGGAGAAGTGGCGATTATGTTTAGACTTTCTCGGAACTGCTTCAAATCAACTAGATATCTTTGTGCTGTAAATCTCCCAACAGCCAAACGCAAAAGCAGCAAACATCTCGCTGTATGTCCCACATCCAAAGTGCCAAGAGAGAGCTTGCTCTCCCTGTCTTTGAGTACTGTTTTCGCTGTCCCGGTTACCTCTTTGCTAACATTCTCTTCAGCGCTGCAGGGAAACCAGGAACCACGTGGAGAAGGCACCCACACTGAAAGTGCCTGGAGGGAACATTGGGGCTTCTTCTCAGTGTCTCTGACATAGGGTTTCACTGTCCCGGGAAAGTCTCTGCTAACACCCTGCAGAGCGCTGTGCCCAATCTACAGAAACGTCTTGCGGTATCTCCTACAGGGAAAGTGCCAGGAGGGAATTGTCGAGCTTGTTCTCAGTGTCTCTGAGAATTGCTCTGATTATCCCTGTGACCTCTTTGCTAAGACTCTCCAGAGAGCCGTCCTCAAAACCAACACACATCTTGACATATCTCCCACATTGATCGCAGTGTCTCCAGGAACGGCATTCAAGGAGCCAGGAACTTTTCTCCCTACACTGTCCATTGAGTTGTCCTCAAAACCAATATACATCCTGCTATATCTCCCACATGGAAAGTGCCAGGAGGGAGAAGTGGCGATTATGTTTAGACTTTCTCGGAACTGCTTCAAATCAACTAGATATCTTTGTGCTGTAAATCTCCCAACAGCCAAACGCAAAAGCAGCAAACATCTCGCTGTATGTCCCACATCCAAAGTGCCAAGAGAGAGCTTGCTCTCCCTGTCTTTGAGTACTGTTTTCGCTGTCCCGGTTACCTCTTTGCTAACATTCTCTTCAGCGCTGCAGGGAAACCAGGAACCACGTGGAGAAGGCACCCACACTGAAAGTGCCTGGAGGGAACATTGGGGCTTCTTCTCAGTGTCTCTGACATAGGGTTTCACTGTCCCGGGAAAGTCTCTGCTAACACCCTGCAGAGCGCTGTGCCCAATCTACAGAAACGTCTTGCGGTATCTCCTACAGGGAAAGTGCCAGGAGGGAACTGTCCATCTTGTTCTCAGTGTCTCTGAGAATTGCTCTGATTATCCCTGTGACCTCTTTGCTAAGACTCTCCAGAGAGCCGTCCTCAAAACCAACACACATCTTGACATATCTCCCACATTGATCGCAGTGTCTCCAGGAACGGCATTCAAGGAGCCAGGAACTTTTCTCCCTACACTGTCCATTGAGTTGTCCTCAAAACCAATATACATCCTGCTATATCTCCCACATGGAAAGTGCCAGGAGGGAGAAGTGGCGATTATGTTTAGACTTTCTCGGAACTGCTTCAAATCAACTAGATATCTTTGTGCTGTAAATCTCCCAACAGCCAAACGCAAAAGCAGCAAACATCTCGGTGTATGTCCCACATCCAAAGTGCCAAGAGAGAGCTTGCTCTCCCTGTCTTTGAGTACTGTTTTCGCTGTCCCGGTTACCTCTTTGCTAACATTCTCTTCAGCGCTGCAGGGAAACCAGGAACCACGTGGAGAAGGCACCCACACTGAAAGTGCCTGGAGGGAACATTGGGGCTTCTTCTCAGTGTCTCTGACATAGGGTTTCACTGTCCCGGGAAAGTCTCTGCTAACACCCTGCAGAGCGCTGTGCCCAATCTACAGAAACGTCTTGCGGTATCTCCTACAGGGAAAGTGCCAGGAGGGAATTGTCGAGCTTGTTCTCAGTGTCTCTGAGAATTGCTCTGATTATCCCTGTGACCTCTTTGCTAAGACTCTCCAGAGAGCCGTCCTCAAAACCAACACACATCTTGACATATCTCCCTCATTGATCGCAGTGTCTCCAGGAACGGCATTCAAGGAGCCAGGAACTTTTCTCCCTACACTGTCCATTGAGTTGTCCTCAAAACCAAGATACATCCTGCTATATCTCCCACATGGAAAGTGCCAGGAGGGAGAAGTGGCGATTATGTTTAGACTTTCTCGGAACTGCTTCAAATCAACTAGATATCTTTGTGCTGTAAATCTCCCAACAGCCAAACGCAAAAGCAGCAAACATCTCGCTGTATGTCCCACATCCAAAGTGCCAAGAGAGAGCTTGCTCTCCCTGTCTTTGAGTACTGTTTTCGCTGTCCCGGTTACCTCTTTGCTAACATTCTCTTCAGCGCTGCAGGGAAACCAGGAACCACGTGGAGAAGGCACCCACACTGAAAGTGCCTGGAGGGAACATTGGGGCTTCTTCTCAGTGTCTCTGACATAGGGTTTCACTGTCCCGGGAAAGTCTCTGCTAACACCCTGCAGAGCGCTGTGCCCAATCTACAGAAACGTCTTGCGGTATCTCCTACAGGGAAAGTGCCAGGAGGGAATTGTCGAGCTTGTTCTCAGTGTCTCTGAGAATTGCTCTGATTATCCCTGTGACCTCTTTGCTAAGACTCTCCAGAGAGCCGTCCTCAAAACCAACACACATCTTGACATATCTCCCTCATTGATCGCAGTGTCTCCAGGAACGGCATTCAAGGAGCCAGGAACTTTTCTCCCTACACTGTCCATTGAGTTGTCCTCAAAACCAATATACATCCTGCTATATCTCCCACATGGAAAGTGCCAGGAGGGAGAAGTGGCGATTATGTTTAGACTTTCTCGGAACTGCTTCAAATCAACTAGATATCTTTGTGCTGTAAATCTCCCAACAGCCAAACGCAAAAGCAGCAAACATCTCGCTGTATGTCCCACATCCAAAGTGCCAAGAGAGAGCTTGCTCTCCCTGTCTTTGAGTACTGTTTTCGCTGTGCCGGTTACCTCTTTGCTAACATTCTCTTCAGCGCTGCAGGGAAACCAGGAACCACGTGGAGAAGGCACCCACACTGAAAGTGCCTGGAGGGAACATTGGGGCTTCTTCTCAGTGTCTCTGACATAGGGTTTCACTGTCCCGGGAAAGTCTCTGCTAACACCCTGCAGAGCGCTGTGCCCAATCTACAGAAACGTCTTGCGGTATCTCCTACAGGGAAAGTGCCAGGAGGGAACTGTCCATCTTGTTCTCAGTGTCTCTGAGAATTGCTCTGATTATCCCTGTGACCTCTTTGCTAAGACTCTCCAGAGAGCCGTCCTCAAAACCAACACACATCTTGACATATCTCCCACATTGATCGCAGTGTCTCCAGGAACGGCATTCAAGGAGCCAGGAACTTTTCTCCCTACACTGTCCATTGAGTTGTCCTCAAAACCAATATACATCCTGCTATATCTCCCACATGGAAAGTGCCAGGAGGGAGAAGTGGCGATTATGTTTAGACTTTCTCGGAACTGCTTCAAATCAACTAGATATCTTTGTGCTGTAAATCTCCCAACAGCCAAACGCAAAAGCAGCAAACATCTCGCTGTATGTCCCACATCCAAAGTGCCAAGAGAGAGCTTGCTCTCCCTGTCTTTGAGTACTGTTTTCGCTGTGCCGGTTACCTCTTTGCTAACATTCTCTTCAGCGCTGCAGGGAAACCAGGAACCACGTGGAGAAGGCACCCACACTGAAAGTGCCTGGAGGGAACATTGGGGCTTCTTCTCAGTGTCTCTGACATAGGGTTTCACTGTCCCGGGAAAGTCTCTGCTAACACCCTGCAGAGCGCTGTGCCCAATCTACAGAAACGTCTTGCGGTATCTCCTACAGGGAAAGTGCCAGGAGGGAATTGTCGAGCTTGTTCTCAGTGTCTCTGAGAATTGCTCTGATTATCCCTGTGACCTCTTTGCTAAGACTCTCCAGAGAGCCGTCCTCAAAACCAACACACATCTTGACATATCTCCCTCATTGATCGCAGTGTCTCCAGGAACGGCATTCAAGGAGCCAGGAACTTTTCTCCCTACACTGTCCATTGAGTTGTCCTCAAAACCAATATACATCCTGCTATATCTCCCACATGGAAAGTGCCAGGAGGGAGAAGTGGCGATTATGTTTAGACTTTCTCGGAACTGCTTCAAATCAACTAGATATCTTTGTGCTGTAAATCTCCCAACAGCCAAACGCAAAAGCAGCAAACATCTCGCTGTATGTCCCACATCCAAAGTGCCAAGAGAGAGCTTGCTCTCCCTGTCTTTGAGTACTGTTTTCGCTGTGCCGGTTACCTCTTTGCTAACATTCTCTTCAGCGCTGCAGGGAAACCAGGAACCACGTGGAGAAGGCACCCACACTGAAAGTGCCTGGAGGGAACATTGGGGCTTCTTCTCAGTGTCTCTGACATAGGGTTTCACTGTCCCGGGAAAGTCTCTGCTAACACCCTGCAGAGCGCTGTGCCCAATCTACAGAAACGTCTTGCGGTATCTCCTACAGGGAAAGTGCCAGGAGGGAATTGTCGAGCTTGTTCTCAGTGTCTCTGAGAATTGCTCTGATTATCCCTGTGACCTCTTTGCTAAGACTCTCCAGAGAGCCGTCCTCAAAACCAACACACATCTTGACATATCTCCCTCATTGATCGCAGTGTCTCCAGGAACGGCATTCAAGGAGCCAGGAACTTTTCTCCCTACACTGTCCATTGAGTTGTCCTCAAAACCAATATACATCCTGCTATATCTCCCACATGGAAAGTGCCAGGAGGGAGAAGTGGCGATTATGTTTAGACTTTCTCGGAACTGCTTCAAATCAACTAGATATCTTTGTGCTGTAAATCTCCCAACAGCCAAACGCAAAAGCAGCAAACATCTCGCTGTATGTCCCACATCCAAAGTGCCAAGAGAGAGCTTGCTCTCCCTGTCTTTGAGTACTGTTTTCACTGTCCCGGTTACCTCTTTGCTAACATTCTCTTCAGCGCTGCAGGGAAACCAGGAACCACGTGGAGAAGGCACCCACACTGAAAGTGCCTGGAGGGAACATTGGGGCTTCTTCTCAGTGTCTCTGACATAGGGTTTCACTGTCCCGGGAAAGTCTCTGCTAACACCCTGCAGAGCGCTGTGCCCAATCTACAGAAACGTCTTGCGGTATCTCCTACAGGGAAAGTGCCAGGAGGGAATTGTCGAGCTTGTTCTCAGTGTCTCTGAGAATTGCTCTGATTATCCCTGTGACCTCTTTGCTAAGACTCTCCAGAGAGCCGTCCTCAAAACCAACACACATCTTGACATATCTCCCTCATTGATCGCAGTGTCTCCAGGAACGGCATTCAAGGAGCCAGGAACTTTTCTCCCTACACTGTCCATTGAGTTGTCCTCAAAACCAATATACATCCTGCTATATCTCCCACATGGAAAGTGCCAGGAGGGAGAAGTGGCGATTATGTTTAGACTTTCTCGGAACTGCTTCAAATCAACTAGATATCTTTGTGCTGTAAATCTCCCAACAGCCAAACGCAAAAGCAGCAAACATCTCGCTGTATGTCCCACATCCAAAGTGCCAAGAGAGAGCTTGCTCTCCCTGTCTTTGAGTACTGTTTTCGCTGTGCCGGTTACCTCTTTGCTAACATTCTCTTCAGCGCTGCAGGGAAACCAGGAACCACGTGGAGAAGGCACCCACACTGAAAGTGCCTGGAGGGAACATTGGGGCTTCTTCTCAGTGTCTCTGACATAGGGTTTCACTGTCCCGGGAAAGTCTCTGCTAACACCCTGCAGAGCGCTGTGCCCAATCTACAGAAACGTCTTGCGGTATCTCCTACAGGGAAAGTGCCAGGAGGGAACTGTCCATCTTGTTCTCAGTGTCTCTGAGAATTGCTCTGATTATCCCTGTGACCTCTTTGCTAAGACTCTCCAGAGAGCCGTCCTCAAAACCAACACACATCTTGACATATCTCCCTCATTGATCGCAGTGTCTCCAGGAACGGCATTCAAGGAGCCAGGAACTTTTCTCCCTACACTGTCCATTGAGTTGTCCTCAAAACCAATATACATCCTGCTATATCTCCCACATGGAAAGTGCCAGGAGGGAGAAGTGGCGATTATGTTTAGACTTTCTCGGAACTGCTTCAAATCAACTAGATATCTTTGTGCTGTAAATCTCCCAACAGCCAAACGCAAAAGCAGCAAACATCTCGCTGTATGTCCCACATCCAAAGTGCCAAGAGAGAGCTTGCTCTCCCTCTCTTTGAGTACTGTTTTCGCTGTCCCGGTTACCTCTTTGCTAACATTCTCTTCAGCGCTGCAGGGAAACCAGGAACCACGTGGAGAAGGCACCCACACTGAAAGTGCCTGGAGGGAACATTGGGGCTTCTTCTCAGTGTCTCTGACATAGGGTTTCACTGTCCCGGGAAAGTCTCTGCTAACACCCTGCAGAGCGCTGTGCCCAATCTACAGAAACGTCTTGCGGTATCTCCTACAGGGAAAGTGCCAGGAGGGAACTGTCCATCTTGTTCTCAGTGTCTCTGAGAATTGCTCTGATTATCCCTGTGACCTCTTTGCTAAGACTCTCCAGAGAGCCGTCCTCAAAACCAACACACATCTTGACATATCTCCCTCATTGATCGCAGTGTCTCCAGGAACGGCATTCAAGGAGCCAGGAACTTTTCTCCCTACACTGTCCATTGAGTTGTCCTCAAAACCAATATACATCCTGCTATATCTCCCACATGGAAAGTGCCAGGAGGGAGAAGTGGCGATTATGTTTAGACTTTCTCGGAACTGCTTCAAATCAACTAGATATCTTTGTGCTGTAAATCTCCCAACAGCCAAACGCAAAAGCAGCAAACATCTCGCTGTATGTCCCACATCCAAAGTGCCAAGAGAGAGCTTGCTCTCCCTGTCTTTGAGTACTGTTTTCGCTGTGCCGGTTACCTCTTTGCTAACATTCTCTTCAGCGCTGCAGGGAAACCAGGAACCACGTGGAGAAGGCACCCACACTGAAAGTGCCTGGAGGGAACATTGGGGCTTCTTCTCAGTGTCTCTGACATAGGGTTTCACTGTCCCGGGAAAGTCTCTGCTAACACCCTGCAGAGCGCTGTGCCCAATCTACAGAAACGTCTTGCGGTATCTCCTACAGGGAAAGTGCCAGGAGGGAATTGTCGAGCTTGTTCTCAGTGTCTCTGAGAATTGCTCTGATTATCTCTGTGACCTCTTTGCTAAGACTCTCCAGAGAGCCGTCCTCAAAACCAACACACATCTTGACATATCTCCCACATTGATCGCAGTGTCTCCAGGAACGGCATTCAAGGAGCCAGGAACTTTTCTCCCTACACTGTCCATTGAGTTGTCCTCAAAACCAATATACATCCTGCTATATCTCCCACATGGAAAGTGCCAGGAGGGAGAAGTGGCGATTATGTTTAGACTTTCTCGGAACTGCTTCAAATCAACTAGATATCTTTGTGCTGTAAATCTCCCAACAGCCAAACGCAAAAGCAGCAAACATCTCGCTGTATGTCCCACATCCAAAGTGCCAAGAGAGAGCTTGCTCTCCCTGTCTTTGAGTACTGTTTTCGCTGTGCCGGTTACCTCTTTGCTAACATTCTCTTCAGCGCTGCAGGGAAACCAGGAACCACGTGGAGAAGGCACCCACACTGAAAGTGCCTGGAGGGAACATTGGGGCTTCTTCTCAGTGTCTCTGACATAGGGTTTCACTGTCCCGGGAAAGTCTCTGCTAACACCCTGCAGAGCGCTGTGCCCAATCTACAGAAACGTCTTGCGGTATCTCCTACAGGGAAAGTGCCAGGAGGGAATTGTCGAGCTTGTTCTCAGTGTCTCTGAGAATTGCTCTGATTATCCCTGTGACCTCTTTGCTAAGACTCTCCAGAGAGCCGTCCTCAAAACCAACACACATCTTGACATATCTCCCTCATTGATCGCAGTGTCTCCAGGAACGGCATTCAAGGAGCCAGGAACTTTTCTCCCTACACTGTCCATTGAGTTGTCCTCAAAACCAATATACATCCTGCTATATCTCCCACATGGAAAGTGCCAGGAGGGAGAAGTGGCGATTATGTTTAGACTTTCTCGGAACTGCTTCAAATCAACTAGATATCTTTGTGCTGTAAATCTCCCAACAGCCAAACGCAAAAGCAGCAAACATCTCGCTGTATGTCCCACATCCAAAGTGCCAAGAGAGAGCTTGCTCTCCCTGTCTTTGAGTACTGTTTTCACTGTCCCGGTTACCTCTTTGCTAACATTCTCTTCAGCGCTGCAGGGAAACCAGGAACCACGTGGAGAAGGCACCCACACTGAAAGTGCCTGGAGGGAACATTGGGGCTTCTTCTCAGTGTCTCTGACATAGGGTTTCACTGTCCCGGGAAAGTCTCTGCTAACACCCTGCAGAGCGCTGTGCCCAATCTACAGAAACGTCTTGCGGTATCTCCTACAGGGAAAGTGCCAGGAGGGAACTGTCCATCTTGTTCTCAGTGTCTCTGAGAATTGCTCTGATTATCCCTGTGACCTCTTTGCTAAGACTCTCCAGAGAGCCGTCCTCAAAACAAACACACATCTTGACATATCTCCCACATTGATCGCAGTGTCTCCAGGAACGGCATTCAAGGAGCCAGGAACTTTTCTCCCTACACTGTCCATTGAGTTGTCCTCAAAACCAATATACATCCTGCTATATCTCCCACATGGAAAGTGCCAGGAGGGAGAAGTGGCGATTATGTTTAGACTTTCTCGGAACTGCTTCAAATCAACTAGATATCTTTGTGCTGTAAATCTCCCAACAGCCAAACGCAAAAGCAGCAAACATCTCGCTGTATGTCCCACATCCAAAGTGCCAAGAGAGAGCTTGCTCTCCCTGTCTTTGAGTACTGTTTTCGCTGTGCCGGTTACCTCTTTGCTAACATTCTCTTCAGCGCTGCAGGGAAACCAGGAACCACGTGGAGAAGGCACCCACACTGAAAGTGCCTGGAGGGAACATTGGGGCTTCTTCTCAGTGTCTCTGACATAGGGTTTCACTGTCCCGGGAAAGTCTCTGCTAACACCCTGCAGAGCGCTGTGCCCAATCTACAGAAACGTCTTGCGGTATCTCCTACAGGGAAAGTGCCAGGAGGGAATTGTCGAGCTTGTTCTCAGTGTCTCTGAGAATTGCTCTGATTATCCCTGTGACCTCTTTGCTAAGACTCTCCAGAGAGCCGTCCTCAAAACCAACACACATCTTGACATATCTCCCTCATTGATCGCAGTGTCTCCAGGAACGGCATTCAAGGAGCCAGGAACTTTTCTCCCTACACTGTCCATTGAGTTGTCCTCAAAACCAATATACATCCTGCTATATCTCCCACATGGAAAGTGCCAGGAGGGAGAAGTGGCGATTATGTTTAGACTTTCTCGGAACTGCTTCAAATCAACTAGATATCTTTGTGCTGTAAATCTCCCAACAGCCAAACGCAAAAGCAGCAAACATCTCGCTGTATGTCCCACATCCAAAGTGCCAAGAGAGAGCTTGCTCTCCCTGTCTTTGAGTACTGTTTTCACTGTCCCGGTTACCTCTTTGCTAACATTCTCTTCAGCGCTGCAGGGAAACCAGGAACCACGTGGAGAAGGCACCCACACTGAAAGTGCCTGGAGGGAACATTGGGGCTTCTTCTCAGTGTCTCTGACATAGGGTTTCACTGTCCCGGGAAAGTCTCTGCTAACACCCTGCAGAGCGCTGTGCCCAATCTACAGAAACGTCTTGCGGTATCTCCTACAGGGAAAGTGCCAGGAGGGAACTGTCCATCTTGTTCTCAGTGTCTCTGAGAATTGCTCTGATTATCCCTGTGACCTCTTTGCTAAGACTCTCCAGAGAGCCGTCCTCAAAACAAACACACATCTTGACATATCTCCCACATTGATCGCAGTGTCTCCAGGAACGGCATTCAAGGAGCCAGGAACTTTTCTCCCTACACTGTCCATTGAGTTGTCCTCAAAACCAATATACATCCTGCTATATCTCCCACATGGAAAGTGCCAGGAGGGAGAAGTGGCGATTATGTTTAGACTTTCTCGGAACTGCTTCAAATCAACTAGATATCTTTGTGCTGTAAATCTCCCAACAGCCAAACGCAAAAGCAGCAAACATCTCGCTGTATGTCCCACATCCAAAGTGCCAAGAGAGAGCTTGCTCTCCCTGTCTTTGAGTACTGTTTTCGCTGTGCCGGTTACCTCTTTGCTAACATTCTCTTCAGCGCTGCAGGGAAACCAGGAACCACGTGGAGAAGGCACCCACACTGAAAGTGCCTGGAGGGAACATTGGGGCTTCTTCTCAGTGTCTCTGACATAGGGTTTCACTGTCCCGGGAAAGTCTCTGCTAACACCCTGCAGAGCGCTGTGCCCAATCTACAGAAACGTCTTGCGGTATCTCCTACAGGGAAAGTGCCAGGAGGGAACTGTCCATCTTGTTCTCAGTGTCTCTGAGAATTGCTCTGATTATCCCTGTGACCTCTTTGCTAAGACTCTCCAGAGAGCCGTCCTCAAAACCAACACACATCTTGACATATCTCCCACATTGATCGCAGTGTCTCCAGGAACGGCATTCAAGGAGCCAGGAACTTTTCTCCCTACACTGTCCATTGAGTTGTCCTCAAAACCAATATACATCCTGCTATATCTCCCACATGGAAAGTGCCAGGAGGGAGAAGTGGCGATTATGTTTAGACTTTCTCGGAACTGCTTCAAATCAACTAGATATCTTTGTGCTGTAAATCTCCCAACAGCCAAACGCAAAAGCAGCAAACATCTCGCTGTATGTCCCACATCCAAAGTGCCAAGAGAGAGCTTGCTCTCCCTGTCTTTGAGTACTGTTTTCGCTGTGCCGGTTACCTCTTTGCTAACATTCTCTTCAGCGCTGCAGGGAAACCAGGAACCACGTGGAGAAGGCACCCACACTGAAAGTGCCTGGAGGGAACATTGGGGCTTCTTCTCAGTGTCTCTGACATAGGGTTTCACTGTCCCGGGAAAGTCTCTGCTAACACCCTGCAGAGCGCTGTGCCCAATCTACAGAAACGTCTTGCGGTATCTCCTACAGGGAAAGTGCCAGGAGGGAATTGTCGAGCTTGTTCTCAGTGTCTCTGAGAATTGCTCTGATTATCCCTGTGACCTCTTTGCTAAGACTCTCCAGAGAGCCGTCCTCAAAACCAACACACATCTTGACATATCTCCCACATTGATCGCAGTGTCTCCAGGAACGGCATTCAAGGAGCCAGGAACTTTTCTCCCTACACTGTCCATTGAGTTGTCCTCAAAACCAATATACATCCTGCTATATCTCCCACATGGAAAGTGCCAGGAGGGAGAAGTGGCGATTATGTTTAGACTTTCTCGGAACTGCTTCAAATCAACTAGATATCTTTGTGCTGTAAATCTCCCAACAGCCAAACGCAAAAGCAGCAAACATCTCGCTGTATGTCCCACATCCAAAGTGCCAAGAGAGAGCTTGCTCTCCCTGTCTTTGAGTACTGTTTTCGCTGTCCCGGTTACCTCTTTGCTAACATTCTCTTCAGCGCTGCAGGGAAACCAGGAACCACGTGGAGAAGGCACCCACACTGAAAGTGCCTGGAGGGAACATTGGGGCTTCTTCTCAGTGTCTCTGACATAGGGTTTCACTGTCCCGGGAAAGTCTCTGCTAACACCCTGCAGAGCGCTGTGCCCAATCTACAGAAACGTCTTGCGGTATCTCCTACAGGGAAAGTGCCAGGAGGGAACTGTCCATCTTGTTCTCAGTGTCTCTGAGAATTGCTCTGATTATCCCTGTGACCTCTTTGCTAAGACTCTCCAGAGAGCCGTCCTCAAAACCAACACACATCTTGACATATCTCCCACATTGATCGCAGTGTCTCCAGGAACGGCATTCAAGGAGCCAGGAACTTTTCTCCCTACACTGTCCATTGAGTTGTCCTCAAAACCAATATACATCCTGCTATATCTCCCACATGGAAAGTGCCAGGAGGGAGAAGTGGCGATTATGTTTAGACTTTCTCGGAACTGCTTCAAATCAACTAGATATCTTTGTGCTGTAAATCTCCCAACAGCCAAACGCAAAAGCAGCAAACATCTCGCTGTATGTCCCACATCCAAAGTGCCAAGAGAGAGCTTGCTCTCCCTGTCTTTGAGTACTGTTTTCGCTGTGCCGGTTACCTCTTTGCTAACATTCTCTTCAGCGCTGCAGGGAAACCAGGAACCACGTGGAGAAGGCACCCACACTGAAAGTGCCTGGAGGGAACATTGGGGCTTCTTCTCAGTGTCTCTGACATAGGGTTTCACTGTCCCGGGAAAGTCTCTGCTAACACCCTGCAGAGCGCTGTGCCCAATCTACAGAAACGTCTTGCGGTATCTCCTACAGGGAAAGTGCCAGGAGGGAATTGTCGAGCTTGTTCTCAGTGTCTCTGAGAATTGCTCTGATTATCCCTGTGACCTCTTTGCTAAGACTCTCCAGAGAGCCGTCCTCAAAACCAACACACATCTTGACATATCTCCCTCATTGATCGCAGTGTCTCCAGGAACGGCATTCAAGGAGCCAGGAACTTTTCTCCCTACACTGTCCATTGAGTTGTCCTCAAAACCAATATACATCCTGCTATATCTCCCACATGGAAAGTGCCAGGAGGGAGAAGTGGCGATTATGTTTAGACTTTCTCGGAACTGCTTCAAATCAACTAGATATCTTTGTGCTGTAAATCTCCCAACAGCCAAACGCAAAAGCAGCAAACATCTCGCTGTATGTCCCACATCCAAAGTGCCAAGAGAGAGCTTGCTCTCCCTGTCTTTGAGTACTGTTTTCGCTGTCCCGGTTACCTCTTTGCTAACATTCTCTTCAGCGCTGCAGGGAAACCAGGAACCACGTGGAGAAGGCACCCACACTGAAAGTGCCTGGAGGGAACATTGGGGCTTCTTCTCAGTGTCTCTGACATAGGGTTTCACTGTCCCGGGAAAGTCTCTGCTAACACCCTGCAGAGCGCTGTGCCCAATCTACAGAAACGTCTTGCGGTATCTCCTACAGGGAAAGTGCCAGGAGGGAATTGTCGAGCTTGTTCTCAGTGTCTCTGAGAATTGCTCTGATTATCCCTGTGACCTCTTTGCTAAGACTCTCCAGAGAGCCGTCCTCAAAACCAACACACATCTTGACATATCTCCCTCATTGATCGCAGTGTCTCCAGGAACGGCATTCAAGGAGCCAGGAACTTTTCTCCCTACACTGTCCATTGAGTTGTCCTCAAAACCAATATACATCCTGCTATATCTCCCACATGGAAAGTGCCAGGAGGGAGAAGTGGCGATTATGTTTAGACTTTCTCGGAACTGCTTCAAATCAACTAGATATCTTTGTGCTGTAAATCTCCCAACAGCCAAACGCAAAAGCAGCAAACATCTCGCTGTATGTCCCACATCCAAAGTGCCAAGAGAGAGCTTGCTCTCCCTGTCTTTGAGTACTGTTTTCGCTGTGCCGGTTACCTCTTTGCTAACATTCTCTTCAGCGCTGCAGGGAAACCAGGAACCACGTGGAGAAGGCACCCACACTGAAAGTGCCTGGAGGGAACATTGGGGCTTCTTCTCAGTGTCTCTGACATAGGGTTTCACTGTCCCGGGAAAGTCTCTGCTAACACCCTGCAGAGCGCTGTGCCCAATCTACAGAAACGTCTTGCGGTATCTCCTACAGGGAAAGTGCCAGGAGGGAACTGTCCATCTTGTTCTCAGTGTCTCTGAGAATTGCTCTGATTATCCCTGTGACCTCTTTGCTAAGACTCTCCAGAGAGCCGTCCTCAAAACAAACACACATCTTGACATATCTCCCTCATTGATCGCAGTGTCTCCAGGAACGGCATTCAAGGAGCCAGGAACTTTTCTCCCTACACTGTCCATTGAGTTGTCCTCAAAACCAATATACATCCTGCTATATCTCCCACATGGAAAGTGCCAGGAGGGAGAAGTGGCGATTATGTTTAGACTTTCTCGGAACTGCTTCAAATCAACTAGATATCTTTGTGCTGTAAATCTCCCAACAGCCAAACGCAAAAGCAGCAAACATCTCGCTGTATGTCCCACATCCAAAGTGCCAAGAGAGAGCTTGCTCTCCCTGTCTTTGAGTACTGTTTTCACTGTCCCGGTTACCTCTTTGCTAACATTCTCTTCAGCGCTGCAGGGAAACCAGGAACCACGTGGAGAAGGCACCCACACTGAAAGTGCCTGGAGGGAACATTGGGGCTTCTTCTCAGTGTCTCTGACATAGGGTTTCACTGTCCCGGGAAAGTCTCTGCTAACACCCTGCAGAGCGCTGTGCCCAATCTACAGAAACGTCTTGCGGTATCTCCTACAGGGAAAGTGCCAGGAGGGAATTGTCGAGCTTGTTCTCAGTGTCTCTGAGAATTGCTCTGATTATCCCTGTGACCTCTTTGCTAAGACTCTCCAGAGAGCCGTCCTCAAAACCAACACACATCTTGACATATCTCCCTCATTGATCGCAGTGTCTCCAGGAACGGCATTCAAGGAGCCAGGAACTTTTCTCCCTACACTGTCCATTGAGTTGTCCTCAAAACCAATATACATCCTGCTATATCTCCCACATGGAAAGTGCCAGGAGGGAGAAGTGGCGATTATGTTTAGACTTTCTCGGAACTGCTTCAAATCAACTAGATATCTTTGTGCTGTAAATCTCCCAACAGCCAAACGCAAAAGCAGCAAACATCTCGCTGTATGTCCCACATCCAAAGTGCCAAGAGAGAGCTTGCTCTCCCTGTCTTTGAGTACTGTTTTCGCTGTGCCGGTTACCTCTTTGCTAACATTCTCTTCAGCGCTGCAGGGAAACCAGGAACCACGTGGAGAAGGCACCCACACTGAAAGTGCCTGGAGGGAACATTGGGGCTTCTTCTCAGTGTCTCTGACATAGGGTTTCACTGTCCCGGGAAAGTCTCTGCTAACACCCTGCAGAGCGCTGTGCCCAATCTACAGAAACGTCTTGCGGTATCTCCTACAGGGAAAGTGCCAGGAGGGAACTGTCCATCTTGTTCTCAGTGTCTCTGAGAATTGCTCTGATTATCCCTGTGACCTCTTTGCTAAGACTCTCCAGAGAGCCGTCCTCAAAACCAACACACATCTTGACATATCTCCCTCATTGATCGCAGTGTCTCCAGGAACGGCATTCAAGGAGCCAGGAACTTTTCTCCCTACACTGTCCATTGAGTTGTCCTCAAAACCAATATACATCCTGCTATATCTCCCACATGGAAAGTGCCAGGAGGGAGAAGTGGCGATTATGTTTAGACTTTCTCGGAACTGCTTCAAATCAACTAGATATCTTTGTGCTGTAAATCTCCCAACAGCCAAACGCAAAAGCAGCAAACATCTCGCTGTATGTCCCACATCCAAAGTGCCAAGAGAGAGCTTGCTCTCCCTCTCTTTGAGTACTGTTTTCGCTGTCCCGGTTACCTCTTTGCTAACATTCTCTTCAGCGCTGCAGGGAAACCAGGAACCACGTGGAGAAGGCACCCACACTGAAAGTGCCTGGAGGGAACATTGGGGCTTCTTCTCAGTGTCTCTGACATAGGGTTTCACTGTCCCGGGAAAGTCTCTGCTAACACCCTGCAGAGCGCTGTGCCCAATCTACAGAAACGTCTTGCGGTATCTCCTACAGGGAAAGTGCCAGGAGGGAACTGTCCATCTTGTTCTCAGTGTCTCTGAGAATTGCTCTGATTATCCCTGTGACCTCTTTGCTAAGACTCTCCAGAGAGCCGTCCTCAAAACCAACACACATCTTGACATATCTCCCTCATTGATCGCAGTGTCTCCAGGAACGGCATTCAAGGAGCCAGGAACTTTTCTCCCTACACTGTCCATTGAGTTGTCCTCAAAACCAATATACATCCTGCTATATCTCCCACATGGAAAGTGCCAGGAGGGAGAAGTGGCGATTATGTTTAGACTTTCTCGGAACTGCTTCAAATCAACTAGATATCTTTGTGCTGTAAATCTCCCAACAGCCAAACGCAAAAGCAGCAAACATCTCGCTGTATGTCCCACATCCAAAGTGCCAAGAGAGAGCTTGCTCTCCCTGTCTTTGAGTACTGTTTTCGCTGTGCCGGTTACCTCTTTGCTAACATTCTCTTCAGCGCTGCAGGGAAACCAGGAACCACGTGGAGAAGGCACCCACACTGAAAGTGCCTGGAGGGAACATTGGGGCTTCTTCTCAGTGTCTCTGACATAGGGTTTCACTGTCCCGGGAAAGTCTCTGCTAACACCCTGCAGAGCGCTGTGCCCAATCTACAGAAACGTCTTGCGGTATCTCCTACAGGGAAAGTGCCAGGAGGGAATTGTCGAGCTTGTTCTCAGTGTCTCTGAGAATTGCTCTGATTATCTCTGTGACCTCTTTGCTAAGACTCTCCAGAGAGCCGTCCTCAAAACCAACACACATCTTGACATATCTCCCACATTGATCGCAGTGTCTCCAGGAACGGCATTCAAGGAGCCAGGAACTTTTCTCCCTACACTGTCCATTGAGTTGTCCTCAAAACCAATATACATCCTGCTATATCTCCCACATGGAAAGTGCCAGGAGGGAGAAGTGGCGATTATGTTTAGACTTTCTCGGAACTGCTTCAAATCAACTAGATATCTTTGTGCTGTAAATCTCCCAACAGCCAAACGCAAAAGCAGCAAACATCTCGCTGTATGTCCCACATCCAAAGTGCCAAGAGAGAGCTTGCTCTCCCTGTCTTTGAGTACTGTTTTCGCTGTGCCGGTTACCTCTTTGCTAACATTCTCTTCAGCGCTGCAGGGAAACCAGGAACCACGTGGAGAAGGCACCCACACTGAAAGTGCCTGGAGGGAACATTGGGGCTTCTTCTCAGTGTCTCTGACATAGGGTTTCACTGTCCCGGGAAAGTCTCTGCTAACACCCTGCAGAGCGCTGTGCCCAATCTACAGAAACGTCTTGCGGTATCTCCTACAGGGAAAGTGCCAGGAGGGAATTGTCGAGCTTGTTCTCAGTGTCTCTGAGAATTGCTCTGATTATCCCTGTGACCTCTTTGCTAAGACTCTCCAGAGAGCCGTCCTCAAAACCAACACACATCTTGACATATCTCCCTCATTGATCGCAGTGTCTCCAGGAACGGCATTCAAGGAGCCAGGAACTTTTCTCCCTACACTGTCCATTGAGTTGTCCTCAAAACCAATATACATCCTGCTATATCTCCCACATGGAAAGTGCCAGGAGGGAGAAGTGGCGATTATGTTTAGACTTTCTCGGAACTGCTTCAAATCAACTAGATATCTTTGTGCTGTAAATCTCCCAACAGCCAAACGCAAAAGCAGCAAACATCTCGCTGTATGTCCCACATCCAAAGTGCCAAGAGAGAGCTTGCTCTCCCTGTCTTTGAGTACTGTTTTCACTGTCCCGGTTACCTCTTTGCTAACATTCTCTTCAGCGCTGCAGGGAAACCAGGAACCACGTGGAGAAGGCACCCACACTGAAAGTGCCTGGAGGGAACATTGGGGCTTCTTCTCAGTGTCTCTGACATAGGGTTTCACTGTCCCGGGAAAGTCTCTGCTAACACCCTGCAGAGCGCTGTGCCCAATCTACAGAAACGTCTTGCGGTATCTCCTACAGGGAAAGTGCCAGGAGGGAACTGTCCATCTTGTTCTCAGTGTCTCTGAGAATTGCTCTGATTATCCCTGTGACCTCTTTGCTAAGACTCTCCAGAGAGCCGTCCTCAAAACAAACACACATCTTGACATATCTCCCACATTGATCGCAGTGTCTCCAGGAACGGCATTCAAGGAGCCAGGAACTTTTCTCCCTACACTGTCCATTGAGTTGTCCTCAAAACCAATATACATCCTGCTATATCTCCCACATGGAAAGTGCCAGGAGGGAGAAGTGGCGATTATGTTTAGACTTTCTCGGAACTGCTTCAAATCAACTAGATATCTTTGTGCTGTAAATCTCCCAACAGCCAAACGCAAAAGCAGCAAACATCTCGCTGTATGTCCCACATCCAAAGTGCCAAGAGAGAGCTTGCTCTCCCTGTCTTTGAGTACTGTTTTCGCTGTGCCGGTTACCTCTTTGCTAACATTCTCTTCAGCGCTGCAGGGAAACCAGGAACCACGTGGAGAAGGCACCCACACTGAAAGTGCCTGGAGGGAACATTGGGGCTTCTTCTCAGTGTCTCTGACATAGGGTTTCACTGTCCCGGGAAAGTCTCTGCTAACACCCTGCAGAGCGCTGTGCCCAATCTACAGAAACGTCTTGCGGTATCTCCTACAGGGAAAGTGCCAGGAGGGAATTGTCGAGCTTGTTCTCAGTGTCTCTGAGAATTGCTCTGATTATCCCTGTGACCTCTTTGCTAAGACTCTCCAGAGAGCCGTCCTCAAAACCAACACACATCTTGACATATCTCCCTCATTGATCGCAGTGTCTCCAGGAACGGCATTCAAGGAGCCAGGAACTTTTCTCCCTACACTGTCCATTGAGTTGTCCTCAAAACCAATATACATCCTGCTATATCTCCCACATGGAAAGTGCCAGGAGGGAGAAGTGGCGATTATGTTTAGACTTTCTCGGAACTGCTTCAAATCAACTAGATATCTTTGTGCTGTAAATCTCCCAACAGCCAAACGCAAAAGCAGCAAACATCTCGCTGTATGTCCCACATCCAAAGTGCCAAGAGAGAGCTTGCTCTCCCTGTCTTTGAGTACTGTTTTCACTGTCCCGGTTACCTCTTTGCTAACATTCTCTTCAGCGCTGCAGGGAAACCAGGAACCACGTGGAGAAGGCACCCACACTGAAAGTGCCTGGAGGGAACATTGGGGCTTCTTCTCAGTGTCTCTGACATAGGGTTTCACTGTCCCGGGAAAGTCTCTGCTAACACCCTGCAGAGCGCTGTGCCCAATCTACAGAAACGTCTTGCGGTATCTCCTACAGGGAAAGTGCCAGGAGGGAACTGTCCATCTTGTTCTCAGTGTCTCTGAGAATTGCTCTGATTATCCCTGTGACCTCTTTGCTAAGACTCTCCAGAGAGCCGTCCTCAAAACAAACACACATCTTGACATATCTCCCACATTGATCGCAGTGTCTCCAGGAACGGCATTCAAGGAGCCAGGAACTTTTCTCCCTACACTGTCCATTGAGTTGTCCTCAAAACCAATATACATCCTGCTATATCTCCCACATGGAAAGTGCCAGGAGGGAGAAGTGGCGATTATGTTTAGACTTTCTCGGAACTGCTTCAAATCAACTAGATATCTTTGTGCTGTAAATCTCCCAACAGCCAAACGCAAAAGCAGCAAACATCTCGCTGTATGTCCCACATCCAAAGTGCCAAGAGAGAGCTTGCTCTCCCTGTCTTTGAGTACTGTTTTCGCTGTGCCGGTTACCTCTTTGCTAACATTCTCTTCAGCGCTGCAGGGAAACCAGGAACCACGTGGAGAAGGCACCCACACTGAAAGTGCCTGGAGGGAACATTGGGGCTTCTTCTCAGTGTCTCTGACATAGGGTTTCACTGTCCCGGGAAAGTCTCTGCTAACACCCTGCAGAGCGCTGTGCCCAATCTACAGAAACGTCTTGCGGTATCTCCTACAGGGAAAGTGCCAGGAGGGAACTGTCCATCTTGTTCTCAGTGTCTCTGAGAATTGCTCTGATTATCCCTGTGACCTCTTTGCTAAGACTCTCCAGAGAGCCGTCCTCAAAACCAACACACATCTTGACATATCTCCCACATTGATCGCAGTGTCTCCAGGAACGGCATTCAAGGAGCCAGGAACTTTTCTCCCTACACTGTCCATTGAGTTGTCCTCAAAACCAATATACATCCTGCTATATCTCCCACATGGAAAGTGCCAGGAGGGAGAAGTGGCGATTATGTTTAGACTTTCTCGGAACTGCTTCAAATCAACTAGATATCTTTGTGCTGTAAATCTCCCAACAGCCAAACGCAAAAGCAGCAAACATCTCGCTGTATGTCCCACATCCAAAGTGCCAAGAGAGAGCTTGCTCTCCCTGTCTTTGAGTACTGTTTTCGCTGTGCCGGTTACCTCTTTGCTAACATTCTCTTCAGCGCTGCAGGGAAACCAGGAACCACGTGGAGAAGGCACCCACACTGAAAGTGCCTGGAGGGAACATTGGGGCTTCTTCTCAGTGTCTCTGACATAGGGTTTCACTGTCCCGGGAAAGTCTCTGCTAACACCCTGCAGAGCGCTGTGCCCAATCTACAGAAACGTCTTGCGGTATCTCCTACAGGGAAAGTGCCAGGAGGGAATTGTCGAGCTTGTTCTCAGTGTCTCTGAGAATTGCTCTGATTATCCCTGTGACCTCTTTGCTAAGACTCTCCAGAGAGCCGTCCTCAAAACCAACACACATCTTGACATATCTCCCACATTGATCGCAGTGTCTCCAGGAACGGCATTCAAGGAGCCAGGAACTTTTCTCCCTACACTGTCCATTGAGTTGTCCTCAAAACCAATATACATCCTGCTATATCTCCCACATGGAAAGTGCCAGGAGGGAGAAGTGGCGATTATGTTTAGACTTTCTCGGAACTGCTTCAAATCAACTAGATATCTTTGTGCTGTAAATCTCCCAACAGCCAAACGCAAAAGCAGCAAACATCTCGCTGTATGTCCCACATCCAAAGTGCCAAGAGAGAGCTTGCTCTCCCTGTCTTTGAGTACTGTTTTCGCTGTCCCGGTTACCTCTTTGCTAACATTCTCTTCAGCGCTGCAGGGAAACCAGGAACCACGTGGAGAAGGCACCCACACTGAAAGTGCCTGGAGGGAACATTGGGGCTTCTTCTCAGTGTCTCTGACATAGGGTTTCACTGTCCCGGGAAAGTCTCTGCTAACACCCTGCAGAGCGCTGTGCCCAATCTACAGAAACGTCTTGCGGTATCTCCTACAGGGAAAGTGCCAGGAGGGAACTGTCCATCTTGTTCTCAGTGTCTCTGAGAATTGCTCTGATTATCCCTGTGACCTCTTTGCTAAGACTCTCCAGAGAGCCGTCCTCAAAACCAACACACATCTTGACATATCTCCCACATTGATCGCAGTGTCTCCAGGAACGGCATTCAAGGAGCCAGGAACTTTTCTCCCTACACTGTCCATTGAGTTGTCCTCAAAACCAATATACATCCTGCTATATCTCCCACATGGAAAGTGCCAGGAGGGAGAAGTGGCGATTATGTTTAGACTTTCTCGGAACTGCTTCAAATCAACTAGATATCTTTGTGCTGTAAATCTCCCAACAGCCAAACGCAAAAGCAGCAAACATCTCGCTGTATGTCCCACATCCAAAGTGCCAAGAGAGAGCTTGCTCTCCCTGTCTTTGAGTACTGTTTTCGCTGTGCCGGTTACCTCTTTGCTAACATTCTCTTCAGCGCTGCAGGGAAACCAGGAACCACGTGGAGAAGGCACCCACACTGAAAGTGCCTGGAGGGAACATTGGGGCTTCTTCTCAGTGTCTCTGACATAGGGTTTCACTGTCCCGGGAAAGTCTCTGCTAACACCCTGCAGAGCGCTGTGCCCAATCTACAGAAACGTCTTGCGGTATCTCCTACAGGGAAAGTGCCAGGAGGGAATTGTCGAGCTTGTTCTCAGTGTCTCTGAGAATTGCTCTGATTATCCCTGTGACCTCTTTGCTAAGACTCTCCAGAGAGCCGTCCTCAAAACCAACACACATCTTGACATATCTCCCTCATTGATCGCAGTGTCTCCAGGAACGGCATTCAAGGAGCCAGGAACTTTTCTCCCTACACTGTCCATTGAGTTGTCCTCAAAACCAATATACATCCTGCTATATCTCCCACATGGAAAGTGCCAGGAGGGAGAAGTGGCGATTATGTTTAGACTTTCTCGGAACTGCTTCAAATCAACTAGATATCTTTGTGCTGTAAATCTCCCAACAGCCAAACGCAAAAGCAGCAAACATCTCGCTGTATGTCCCACATCCAAAGTGCCAAGAGAGAGCTTGCTCTCCCTGTCTTTGAGTACTGTTTTCGCTGTCCCGGTTACCTCTTTGCTAACATTCTCTTCAGCGCTGCAGGGAAACCAGGAACCACGTGGAGAAGGCACCCACACTGAAAGTGCCTGGAGGGAACATTGGGGCTTCTTCTCAGTGTCTCTGACATAGGGTTTCACTGTCCCGGGAAAGTCTCTGCTAACACCCTGCAGAGCGCTGTGCCCAATCTACAGAAACGTCTTGCGGTATCTCCTACAGGGAAAGTGCCAGGAGGGAATTGTCCATCTTGTTCTCAGTGTCTCTGAGAATTGCTCTGATTATCCCTGTGACCTCTTTGCTAAGACTCTCCAGAGAGCCGTCCTCAAAACCAACACACATCTTGACATATCTCCCTCATTGATCGCAGTGTCTCCAGGAACGGCATTCAAGGAGCCAGGAACTTTTCTCCCTACACTGTCCATTGAGTTGTCCTCAAAACCAATATACATCCTGCTATATCTCCCACATGGAAAGTGCCAGGAGGGAGAAGTGGCGATTATGTTTAGACTTTCTCGGAACTGCTTCAAATCAACTAGATATCTTTGTGCTGTAAATCTCCCAACAGCCAAACGCAAAAGCAGCAAACATCTCGCTGTATGTCCCACATCCAAAGTGCCAAGAGAGAGCTTGCTCTCCCTGTCTTTGAGTACTGTTTTCGCTGTGCCGGTTACCTCTTTGCTAACATTCTCTTCAGCGCTGCAGGGAAACCAGGAACCACGTGGAGAAGGCACCCACACTGAAAGTGCCTGGAGGGAACATTGGGGCTTCTTCTCAGTGTCTCTGACATAGGGTTTCACTGTCCCGGGAAAGTCTCTGCTAACACCCTGCAGAGCGCTGTGCCCAATCTACAGAAACGTCTTGCGGTATCTCCTACAGGGAAAGTGCCAGGAGGGAACTGTCCATCTTGTTCTCAGTGTCTCTGAGAATTGCTCTGATTATCCCTGTGACCTCTTTGCTAAGACTCTCCAGAGAGCCGTCCTCAAAACAAACACACATCTTGACATATCTCCCACATTGATCGCAGTGTCTCCAGGAACGGCATTCAAGGAGCCAGGAACTTTTCTCCCTACACTGTCCATTGAGTTGTCCTCAAAACCAATATACATCCTGCTATATCTCCCACATGGAAAGTGCCAGGAGGGAGAAGTGGCGATTATGTTTAGACTTTCTCGGAACTGCTTCAAATCAACTAGATATCTTTGTGCTGTAAATCTCCCAACAGCCAAACGCAAAAGCAGCAAACATCTCGCTGTATGTCCCACATCCAAAGTGCCAAGAGAGAGCTTGCTCTCCCTGTCTTTGAGTACTGTTTTCGCTGTCCCGGTTACCTCTTTGCTAACATTCTCTTCAGCGCTGCAGGGAAACCAGGAACCACGTGGAGAAGGCACCCACACTGAAAGTGCCTGGAGGGAACATTGGGGCTTCTTCTCAGTGTCTCTGACATAGGGTTTCACTGTCCCGGGAAAGTCTCTGCTAACACCCTGCAGAGCGCTGTGCCCAATCTACAGAAACGTCTTGCGGTATCTCCTACAGGGAAAGTGCCAGGAGGGAACTGTCGAGCTTGTTCTCAGTGTCTCTGAGAATTGCTCTGATTATCCCTGTGACCTCTTTGCTAAGACTCTCCAGAGAGCCGTCCTCAAAACCAACACACATCTTGACATATCTCCCACATTGATCGCAGTGTCTCCAGGAACGGCATTCAAGGAGCCAGGAACTTTTCTCCCTACACTGTCCATTGAGTTGTCCTCAAAACCAATATACATCCTGCTATATCTCCCACATGGAAAGTGCCAGGAGGGAGAAGTGGCGATTATGTTTAGACTTTCTCGGAACTGCTTCAAATCAACTAGATATCTTTGTGCTGTAAATCTCCCAACAGCCAAACGCAAAAGCAGCAAACATCTCGCTGTATGTCCCACATCCAAAGTGCCAAGAGAGAGCTTGCTCTCCCTGTCTTTGAGTACTGTTTTCACTGTCCCGGTTACCTCTTTGCTAACATTCTCTTCAGCGCTGCAGGGAAACCAGGAACCACGTGGAGAAGGCACCCACACTGAAAGTGCCTGGAGGGAACATTGGGGCTTCTTCTCAGTGTCTCTGACATAGGGTTTCACTGTCCCGGGAAAGTCTCTGCTAACACCCTGCAGAGCGCTGTGCCCAATCTACAGAAACGTCTTGCGGTATCTCCTACAGGGAAAGTGCCAGGAGGGAACTGTCCATCTTGTTCTCAGTGTCTCTGAGAATTGCTCTGATTATCCCTGTGACCTCTTTGCTAAGACTCTCCAGAGAGCCGTCCTCAAAACAAACACACATCTTGACATATCTCCCACATTGATCGCAGTGTCTCCAGGAACGGCATTCAAGGAGCCAGGAACTTTTCTCCCTACACTGTCCATTGAGTTGTCCTCAAAACCAATATACATCCTGCTATATCTCCCACATGGAAAGTGCCAGGAGGGAGAAGTGGTGATTATGTTTAGACTTTCTCGGAACTGCTTCAAATCAACTAGATATCTTTGTGCTGTAAATCTCCCAACAGCCAAACGCAAAAGCAGCAAACATCTCGCTGTATGTCCCACATCCAAAGTGCCAAGAGAGAGCTTGCTCTCCCTGTCTTTGAGTACTGTTTTCGCTGTGCCGGTTACCTCTTTGCTAACATTCTCTTCAGCGCTGCAGGGAAACCAGGAACCACGTGGAGAAGGCACCCACACTGAAAGTGCCTGGAGGGAACATTGGGGCTTCTTCTCAGTGTCTCTGACATAGGGTTTCACTGTCCCGGGAAAGTCTCTGCTAACACCCTGCAGAGCGCTGTGCCCAATCTACAGAAACGTCTTGCGGTATCTCCTACAGGGAAAGTGCCAGGAGGGAATTGTCGAGCTTGTTCTCAGTGTCTCTGAGAATTGCTCTGATTATCCCTGTGACCTCTTTGCTAAGACTCTCCAGAGAGCCGTCCTCAAAACAAACACACATCTTGACATATCTCCCACATTGATCGCAGTGTCTCCAGGAACGGCATTCAAGGAGCCAGGAACTTTTCTCCCTACACTGTCCATTGAGTTGTCCTCAAAACCAATATACATCCTGCTATATCTCCCACATGGAAAGTGCCAGGAGGGAGAAGTGGCGATTATGTTTAGACTTTCTCGGAACTGCTTCAAATCAACTAGATATCTTTGTGCTGTAAATCTCCCAACAGCCAAACGCAAAAGCAGCAAACATCTCGCTGTATGTCCCACATCCAAAGTGCCAAGAGAGAGCTTGCTCTCCCTGTCTTTGAGTACTGTTTTCGCTGTGCCGGTTACCTCTTTGCTAACATTCTCTTCAGCGCTGCAGGGAAACCAGGAACCACGTGGAGAAGGCACCCACACTGAAAGTGCCTGGAGGGAACATTGGGGCTTCTTCTCAGTGTCTCTGACATAGGGTTTCACTGTCCCGGGAAAGTCTCTGCTAACACCCTGCAGAGCGCTGTGCCCAATCTACAGAAACGTCTTGCGGTATCTCCTACAGGGAAAGTGCCAGGAGGGAACTGTCCATCTTGTTCTCAGTGTCTCTGAGAATTGCTCTGATTATCCCTGTGACCTCTTTGCTAAGACTCTCCAGAGAGCCGTCCTCAAAACCAACACACATCTTGACATATCTCCCACATTGATCGCAGTGTCTCCAGGAACGGCATTCAAGGAGCCAGGAACTTTTCTCCCTACACTGTCCATTGAGTTGTCCTCAAAACCAATATACATCCTGCTATATCTCCCACATGGAAAGTGCCAGGAGGGAGAAGTGGCGATTATGTTTAGACTTTCTCGGAACTGCTTCAAATCAACTAGATATCTTTGTGCTGTAAATCTCCCAACAGCCAAACGCAAAAGCAGCAAACATCTCGCTGTATGTCCCACATCCAAAGTGCCAAGAGAGAGCTTGCTCTCCCTGTCTTTGAGTACTGTTTTCGCTGTCCCGGTTACCTCTTTGCTAACATTCTCTTCAGCGCTGCAGGGAAACCAGGAACCACGTGGAGAAGGCACCCACACTGAAAGTGCCTGGAGGGAACATTGGGGCTTCTTCTCAGTGTCTCTGACATAGGGTTTCACTGTCCCGGGAAAGTCTCTGCTAACACCCTGCAGAGCGCTGTGCCCAATCTACAGAAACGTCTTGCGGTATCTCCTACAGGGAAAGTGCCAGGAGGGAACTGTCGAGCTTGTTCTCAGTGTCTCTGAGAATTGCTCTGATTATCCCTGTGACCTCTTTGCTAAGACTCTCCAGAGAGCCGTCCTCAAAACCAACACACATCTTGACATATCTCCCACATTGATCGCAGTGTCTCCAGGAACGGCATTCAAGGAGCCAGGAACTTTTCTCCCTACACTGTCCATTGAGTTGTCCTCAAAACCAATATACATCCTGCTATATCTCCCACATGGAAAGTGCCAGGAGGGAGAAGTGGCGATTATGTTTAGACTTTCTCGGAACTGCTTCAAATCAACTAGATATCTTTGTGCTGTAAATCTCCCAACAGCCAAACGCAAAAGCAGCAAACATCTCGCTGTATGTCCCACATCCAAAGTGCCAAGAGAGAGCTTGCTCTCCCTGTCTTTGAGTACTGTTTTCACTGTCCCGGTTACCTCTTTGCTAACATTCTCTTCAGCGCTGCAGGGAAACCAGGAACCACGTGGAGAAGGCACCCACACTGAAAGTGCCTGGAGGGAACATTTGGGCTTCTTCTCAGTGTCTCTGACATAGGGTTTCACTGTCCCGGGAAAGTCTCTGCTAACACCCTGCAGAGCGCTGTGCCCAATCTACAGAAACGTCTTGCGGTATCTCCTACAGGGAAAGTGCCAGGAGGGAACTGTCCATCTTGTTCTCAGTGTCTCTGAGAATTGCTCTGATTATCCCTGTGACCTCTTTGCTAAGACTCTCCAGAGAGCCGTCCTCAAAACAAACACACATCTTGACATATCTCCCACATTGATCGCAGTGTCTCCAGGAACGGCATTCAAGGAGCCAGGAACTTTTCTCCCTACACTGTCCATTGAGTTGTCCTCAAAACCAATATACATCCTGCTATATCTCCCACATGGAAAGTGCCAGGAGGGAGAAGTGGCGATTATGTTTAGACTTTCTCGGAACTGCTTCAAATCAACTAGATATCTTTGTGCTGTAAATCTCCCAACAGCCAAACGCAAAAGCAGCAAACATCTCGCTGTATGTCCCACATCCAAAGTGCCAAGAGAGAGCTTGCTCTCCCTGTCTTTGAGTACTGTTTTCGCTGTGCCGGTTACCTCTTTGCTAACATTCTCTTCAGCGCTGCAGGGAAACCAGGAACCACGTGGAGAAGGCACCCACACTGAAAGTGCCTGGAGGGAACATTGGGGCTTCTTCTCAGTGTCTCTGACATAGGGTTTCACTGTCCCGGGAAAGTCTCTGCTAACACCCTGCAGAGCGCTGTGCCCAATCTACAGAAACGTCTTGCGGTATCTCCTACAGGGAAAGTGCCAGGAGGGAACTGTCCATCTTGTTCTCAGTGTCTCTGAGAATTGCTCTGATTATCCCTGTGACCTCTTTGCTAAGACTCTCCAGAGAGCCGTCCTCAAAACCAACACACATCTTGACATATCTCCCACATTGATCGCAGTGTCTCCAGGAACGGCATTCAAGGAGCCAGGAACTTTTCTCCCTACACTGTCCATTGAGTTGTCCTCAAAACCAATATACATCCTGCTATATCTCCCACATGGAAAGTGCCAGGAGGGAGAAGTGGCGATTATGTTTAGACTTTCTCGGAACTGCTTCAAATCAACTAGATATCTTTGTGCTGTAAATCTCCCAACAGCCAAACGCAAAAGCAGCAAACATCTCGCTGTATGTCCCACATCCAAAGTGCCAAGAGAGAGCTTGCTCTCCCTGTCTTTGAGTACTGTTTTCGCTGTCCCGGTTACCTCTTTGCTAACATTCTCTTCAGCGCTGCAGGGAAACCAGGAACCACGTGGAGAAGGCACCCACACTGAAAGTGCCTGGAGGGAACATTGGGGCTTCTTCTCAGTGTCTCTGACATAGGGTTTCACTGTCCCGGGAAAGTCTCTGCTAACACCCTGCAGAGCGCTGTGCCCAATCTACAGAAACGTCTTGCGGTATCTCCTACAGGGAAAGTGCCAGGAGGGAATTGTCGAGCTTGTTCTCAGTGTCTCTGAGAATTGCTCTGATTATCCCTGTGACCTCTTTGCTAAGACTCTCCAGAGAGCCGTCCTCAAAACCAACACACATCTTGACATATCTCCCACATTGATCGCAGTGTCTCCAGGAACGGCATTCAAGGAGCCAGGAACTTTTCTCCCTACACTGTCCATTGAGTTGTCCTCAAAACCAATATACATCCTGCTATATCTCCCACATGGAAAGTGCCAGGAGGGAGAAGTGGCGATTATGTTTAGACTTTCTCGGAACTGCTTCAAATCAACTAGATATCTTTGTGCTGTAAATCTCCCAACAGCCAAACGCAAAAGCAGCAAACATCTCGCTGTATGTCCCACATCCAAAGTGCCAAGAGAGAGCTTGCTCTCCCTGTCTTTGAGTACTGTTTTCACTGTCCCGGTTACCTCTTTGCTAACATTCTCTTCAGCGCTGCAGGGAAACCAGGAACCACGTGGAGAAGGCACCCACACTGAAAGTGCCTGGAGGGAACATTGGGGCTTCTTCTCAGTGTCTCTGACATAGGGTTTCACTGTCCCGGGAAAGTCTCTGCTAACACCCTGCAGAGCGCTGTGCCCAATCTACAGAAACGTCTTGCGGTATCTCCTACAGGGAAAGTGCCAGGAGGGAACTGTCCATCTTGTTCTCAGTGTCTCTGAGAATTGCTCTGATTATCCCTGTGACCTCTTTGCTAAGACTCTCCAGAGAGCCGTCCTCAAAACCAACACACATCTTGACATATCTCCCACATTGATCGCAGTGTCTCCAGGAACGGCATTCAAGGAGCCAGGAACTTTTCTCCCTACACTGTCCATTGAGTTGTCCTCAAAACCAATATACATCCTGCTATATCTCCCACATGGAAAGTGCCAGGAGGGAGAAGTGGCGATTATGTTTAGACTTTCTCGGAACTGCTTCAAATCAACTAGATATCTTTGTGCTGTAAATCTCCCAACAGCCAAACGCAAAAGCAGCAAACATCTCGCTGTATGTCCCACATCCAAAGTGCCAAGAGAGAGCTTGCTCTCCCTGTCTTTGAGTACTGTTTTCGCTGTGCCGGTTACCTCTTTGCTAACATTCTCTTCAGCGCTGCAGGGAAACCAGGAACCACGTGGAGAAGGCACCCACACTGAAAGTGCCTGGAGGGAACATTGGGGCTTCTTCTCAGTGTCTCTGACATAGGGTTTCACTGTCCCGGGAAAGTCTCTGCTAACACCCTGCAGAGCGCTGTGCCCAATCTACAGAAACGTCTTGCGGTATCTCCTACAGGGAAAGTGCCAGGAGGGAACTGTCCATCTTGTTCTCAGTGTCTCTGAGAATTGCTCTGATTATCCCTGTGACCTCTTTGCTAAGACTCTCCAGAGAGCCGTCCTCAAAACCAACACACATCTTGACATATCTCCCACATTGATCGCAGTGTCTCCAGGAACGGCATTCAAGGAGCCAGGAACTTTTCTCCCTACACTGTCCATTGAGTTGTCCTCAAAACCAATATACATCCTGCTATATCTCCCACATGGAAAGTGCCAGGAGGGAGAAGTGGCGATTATGTTTAGACTTTCTCGGAACTGCTTCAAATCAACTAGATATCTTTGTGCTGTAAATCTCCCAACAGCCAAACGCAAAAGCAGCAAACATCTCGCTGTATGTCCCACATCCAAAGTGCCAAGAGAGAGCTTGCTCTCCCTGTCTTTGAGTACTGTTTTCGCTGTGCCGGTTACCTCTTTGCTAACATTCTCTTCAGCGCTGCAGGGAAACCAGGAACCACGTGGAGAAGGCACCCACACTGAAAGTGCCTGGAGGGAACATTGGGGCTTCTTCTCAGTGTCTCTGACATAGGGTTTCACTGTCCCGGGAAAGTCTCTGCTAACACCCTGCAGAGCGCTGTGCCCAATCTACAGAAACGTCTTGCGGTATCTCCTACAGGGAAAGTGCCAGGAGGGAACTGTCCATCTTGTTCTCAGTGTCTCTGAGAATTGCTCTGATTATCCCTGTGACCTCTTTGCTAAGACTCTCCAGAGAGCCGTCCTCAAAACCAACACACATCTTGACATATCTCCCACATTGATCGCAGTGTCTCCAGGAACGGCATTCAAGGAGCCAGGAACTTTTCTCCCTACACTGTCCATTGAGTTGTCCTCAAAACCAATATACATCCTGCTATATCTCCCACATGGAAAGTGCCAGGAGGGAGAAGTGGCGATTATGTTTAGACTTTCTCGGAACTGCTTCAAATCAACTAGATATCTTTGTGCTGTAAATCTCCCAACAGCCAAACGCAAAAGCAGCAAACATCTCGCTGTATGTCCCACATCCAAAGTGCCAAGAGAGAGCTTGCTCTCCCTGTCTTTGAGTACTGTTTTCGCTGTCCCGGTTACCTCTTTGCTAACATTCTCTTCAGCGCTGCAGGGAAACCAGGAACCACGTGGAGAAGGCACCCACACTGAAAGTGCCTGGAGGGAACATTGGGGCTTCTTCTCAGTGTCTCTGACATAGGGTTTCACTGTCCCGGGAAAGTCTCTGCTAACACCCTGCAGAGCGCTGTGCCCAATCTACAGAAACGTCTTGCGGTATCTCCTACAGGGAAAGTGCCAGGAGGGAATTGTCGAGCTTGTTCTCAGTGTCTCTGAGAATTGCTCTGATTATCCCTGTGACCTCTTTGCTAAGACTCTCCAGAGAGCCGTCCTCAAAACCAACACACATCTTGACATATCTCCCACATTGATCGCAGTGTCTCCAGGAACGGCATTCAAGGAGCCAGGAACTTTTCTCCCTACACTGTCCATTGAGTTGTCCTCAAAACCAATATACATCCTGCTATATCTCCCACATGGAAAGTGCCAGGAGGGAGAAGTGGCGATTATGTTTAGACTTTCTCGGAACTGCTTCAAATCAACTAGATATCTTTGTGCTGTAAATCTCCCAACAGCCAAACGCAAAAGCAGCAAACATCTCGCTGTATGTCCCACATCCAAAGTGCCAAGAGAGAGCTTGCTCTCCCTGTCTTTGAGTACTGTTTTCGCTGTCCCGGTTACCTCTTTGCTAACATTCTCTTCAGCGCTGCAGGGAAACCAGGAACCACGTGGAGAAGGCACCCACACTGAAAGTGCCTGGAGGGAACATTGGGGCTTCTTCTCAGTGTCTCTGACATAGGGTTTCACTGTCCCGGGAAAGTCTCTGCTAACACCCTGCAGAGCGCTGTGCCCAATCTACAGAAACGTCTTGCGGTATCTCCTACAGGGAAAGTGCCAGGAGGGAACTGTCCATCTTGTTCTCAGTGTCTCTGAGAATTGCTCTGATTATCCCTGTGACCTCTTTGCTAAGACTCTCCAGAGAGCCGTCCTCAAAACCAACACACATCTTGACATATCTCCCACATTGATCGCAGTGTCTCCAGGAACGGCATTCAAGGAGCCAGGAACTTTTCTCCCTACACTGTCCATTGAGTTGTCCTCAAAACCAATATACATCCTGCTATATCTCCCACATGGAAAGTGCCAGGAGGGAGAAGTGGCGATTATGTTTAGACTTTCTCGGAACTGCTTCAAATCAACTAGATATCTTTGTGCTGTAAATCTCCCAACAGCCAAACGCAAAAGCAGCAAACATCTCGCTGTATGTCCCACATCCAAAGTGCCAAGAGAGAGCTTGCTCTCCCTGTCTTTGAGTACTGTTTTCGCTGTCCCGGTTACCTCTTTGCTAACATTCTCTTCAGCGCTGCAGGGAAACCAGGAACCACGTGGAGAAGGCACCCACACTGAAAGTGCCTGGAGGGAACATTGGGGCTTCTTCTCAGTGTCTCTGACATAGGGTTTCACTGTCCCGGGAAAGTCTCTGCTAACACCCTGCAGAGCGCTGTGCCCAATCTACAGAAACGTCTTGCGGTATCTCCTACAGGGAAAGTGCCAGGAGGGAATTGTCGAGCTTGTTCTCAGTGTCTCTGAGAATTGCTCTGATTATCCCTGTGACCTCTTTGCTAAGACTCTCCAGAGAGCCGTCCTCAAAACCAACACACATCTTGACATATCTCCCACATTGATCGCAGTGTCTCCAGGAACGGCATTCAAGGAGCCAGGAACTTTTCTCCCTACACTGTCCATTGAGTTGTCCTCAAAACCAATATACATCCTGCTATATCTCCCACATGGAAAGTGCCAGGAGGGAGAAGTGGCGATTATGTTTAGACTTTCTCGGAACTGCTTCAAATCAACTAGATATCTTTGTGCTGTAAATCTCCCAACAGCCAAACGCAAAAGCAGCAAACATCTCGCTGTATGTCCCACATCCAAAGTGCCAAGAGAGAGCTTGCTCTCCCTGTCTTTGAGTACTGTTTTCGCTGTCCCGGTTACCTCTTTGCTAACATTCTCTTCAGCGCTGCAGGGAAACCAGGAACCACGTGGAGAAGGCACCCACACTGAAAGTGCCTGGAGGGAACATTGGGGCTTCTTCTCAGTGTCTCTGACATAGGGTTTCACTGTCCCGGGAAAGTCTCTGCTAACACCCTGCAGAGCGCTGTGCCCAATCTACAGAAACGTCTTGCGGTATCTCCTACAGGGAAAGTGCCAGGAGGGAACTGTCCATCTTGTTCTCAGTGTCTCTGAGAATTGCTCTGATTATCCCTGTGACCTCTTTGCTAAGACTCTCCAGAGAGCCGTCCTCAAAACCAACACACATCTTGACATATCTCCCACATTGATCGCAGTGTCTCCAGGAACGGCATTCAAGGAGCCAGGAACTTTTCTCCCTACACTGTCCATTGAGTTGTCCTCAAAACCAATATACATCCTGCTATATCTCCCACATGGAAAGTGCCAGGAGGGAGAAGTGGCGATTATGTTTAGACTTTCTCGGAACTGCTTCAAATCAACTAGATATCTTTGTGCTGTAAATCTCCCAACAGCCAAACGCAAAAGCAGCAAACATCTCGCTGTATGTCCCACATCCAAAGTGCCAAGAGAGAGCTTGCTCTCCCTGTCTTTGAGTACTGTTTTCGCTGTGCCGGTTACCTCTTTGCTAACATTCTCTTCAGCGCTGCAGGGAAACCAGGAACCACGTGGAGAAGGCACCCACACTGAAAGTGCCTGGAGGGAACATTGGGGCTTCTTCTCAGTGTCTCTGACATAGGGTTTCACTGTCCCGGGAAAGTCTCTGCTAACACCCTGCAGAGCGCTGTGCCCAATCTACAGAAACGTCTTGCGGTATCTCCTACAGGGAAAGTGCCAGGAGGGAACTGTCCATCTTGTTCTCAGTGTCTCTGAGAATTGCTCTGATTATCCCTGTGACCTCTTTGCTAAGACTCTCCAGAGAGCCGTCCTCAAAACCAACACACATCTTGACATATCTCCCACATTGATCGCAGTGTCTCCAGGAACGGCATTCAAGGAGCCAGGAACTTTTCTCCCTACACTGTCCATTGAGTTGTCCTCAAAACCAATATACATCCTGCTATATCTCCCACATGGAAAGTGCCAGGAGGGAGAAGTGGCGATTATGTTTAGACTTTCTCGGAACTGCTTCAAATCAACTAGATATCTTTGTGCTGTAAATCTCCCAACAGCCAAACGCAAAAGCAGCAAACATCTCGCTGTATGTCCCACATCCAAAGTGCCAAGAGAGAGCTTGCTCTCCCTGTCTTTGAGTACTGTTTTCGCTGTGCCGGTTACCTCTTTGCTAACATTCTCTTCAGCGCTGCAGGGAAACCAGGAACCACGTGGAGAAGGCACCCACACTGAAAGTGCCTGGAGGGAACATTGGGGCTTCTTCTCAGTGTCTCTGACATAGGGTTTCACTGTCCCGGGAAAGTCTCTGCTAACACCCTGCAGAGCGCTGTGCCCAATCTACAGAAACGTCTTGCGGTATCTCCTACAGGGAAAGTGCCAGGAGGGAACTGTCCATCTTGTTCTCAGTGTCTCTGAGAATTGCTCTGATTATCCCTGTGACCTCTTTGCTAAGACTCTCCAGAGAGCCGTCCTCAAAACAAACACACATCTTGACATATCTCCCACATTGATCGCAGTGTCTCCAGGAACGGCATTCAAGGAGCCAGGAACTTTTCTCCCTACACTGTCCATTGAGTTGTCCTCAAAACCAATATACATCCTGCTATATCTCCCACATGGAAAGTGCCAGGAGGGAGAAGTGGCGATTATGTTTAGACTTTCTCGGAACTGCTTCAAATCAACTAGATATCTTTGTGCTGTAAATCTCCAACAGCCAAACGCAAAAGCAGCAAACATCTCGCTGTATGTCCCACATCCAAAGTGCCAAGAGAGAGCTTGCTCTCCCTGTCTTTGAGTACTGTTTTCGCTGTGCCGGTTACCTCTTTGCTAACATTCTCTTCAGCGCTGCAGGGAAACCAGGAACCACGTGGAGAAGGCACCCACACTGAAAGTGCCTGGAGGGAACATTGGGGCTTCTTCTCAGTGTCTCTGACATAGGGTTTCACTGTCCCGGGAAAGTCTCTGCTAACACCCTGCAGAGCGCTGTGCCCAATCTACAGAAACGTCTTGCGGTATCTCCTACAGGGAAAGTGCCAGGAGGGAACTGTCCATCTTGTTCTCAGTGTCTCTGAGAATTGCTCTGATTATCCCTGTGACCTCTTTGCTAAGACTCTCCAGAGAGCCGTCCTCAAAACCAACACACATCTTGACATATCTCCCACATTGATCGCAGTGTCTCCAGGAACGGCATTCAAGGAGCCAGGAACTTTTCTCCCTACACTGTCCATTGAGTTGTCCTCAAAACCAATATACATCCTGCTATATCTCCCACATGGAAAGTGCCAGGAGGGAGAAGTGGCGATTATGTTTAGACTTTCTCGGAACTGCTTCAAATCAACTAGATATCTTTGTGCTGTAAATCTCCCAACAGCCAAACGCAAAAGCAGCAAACATCTCGCTGTATGTCCCACATCCAAAGTGCCAAGAGAGAGCTTGCTCTCCCTGTCTTTGAGTACTGTTTTCGCTGTGCCGGTTACCTCTTTGCTAACATTCTCTTCAGCGCTGCAGGGAAACCAGGAACCACGTGGAGAAGGCACCCACACTGAAAGTGCCTGGAGGGAACATTGGGGCTTCTTCTCAGTGTCTCTGACATAGGGTTTCACTGTCCCGGGAAAGTCTCTGCTAACACCCTGCAGAGCGCTGTGCCCAATCTACAGAAACGTCTTGCGGTATCTCCTACAGGGAAAGTGCCAGGAGGGAACTGTCCATCTTGTTCTCAGTGTCTCTGAGAATTGCTCTGATTATCCCTGTGACCTCTTTGCTAAGACTCTCCAGAGAGCCGTCCTCAAAACAAACACACATCTTGACATATCTCCCACATTGATCGCAGTGTCTCCAGGAACGGCATTCAAGGAGCCAGGAACTTTTCTCCCTACACTGTCCATTGAGTTGTCCTCAAAACCAATATACATCCTGCTATATCTCCCACATGGAAAGTGCCAGGAGGGAGAAGTGGCGATTATGTTTAGACTTTCTCGGAACTGCTTCAAATCAACTAGATATCTTTGTGCTGTAAATCTCCCAACAGCCAAACGCAAAAGCAGCAAACATCTCGCTGTATGTCCCACATCCAAAGTGCCAAGAGAGAGCTTGCTCTCCCTGTCTTTGAGTACTGTTTTCGCTGTGCCGGTTACCTCTTTGCTAACATTCTCTTCAGCGCTGCAGGGAAACCAGGAACCACGTGGAGAAGGCACCCACACTGAAAGTGCCTGGAGGGAACATTGGGGCTTCTTCTCAGTGTCTCTGACATAGGGTTTCACTGTCCCGGGAAAGTCTCTGCTAACACCCTGCAGAGCGCTGTGCCCAATCTACAGAAACGTCTTGCGGTATCTCCTACAGGGAAAGTGCCAGGAGGGAACTGTCCATCTTGTTCTCAGTGTCTCTGAGAATTGCTCTGATTATCCCTGTGACCTCTTTGCTAAGACTCTCCAGAGAGCCGTCCTCAAAACCAACACACATCTTGACATATCTCCCACATTGATCGCAGTGTCTCCAGGAACGGCATTCAAGGAGCCAGGAACTTTTCTCCCTACACTGTCCATTGAGTTGTCCTCAAAACCAATATACATCCTGCTATATCTCCCACATGGAAAGTGCCAGGAGGGAGAAGTGGCGATTATGTTTAGACTTTCTCGGAACTGCTTCAAATCAACTAGATATCTTTGTGCTGTAAATCTCCCAACAGCCAAACGCAAAAGCAGCAAACATCTCGCTGTATGTCCCACATCCAAAGTGCCAAGAGAGAGCTTGCTCTCCCTGTCTTTGAGTACTGTTTTCGCTGTGCCGGTTACCTCTTTGCTAACATTCTCTTCAGCGCTGCAGGGAAACCAGGAACCACGTGGAGAAGGCACCCACACTGAAAGTGCCTGGAGGGAACATTGGGGCTTCTTCTCAGTGTCTCTGACATAGGGTTTCACTGTCCCGGGAAAGTCTCTGCTAACACCCTGCAGAGCGCTGTGCCCAATCTACAGAAACGTCTTGCGGTATCTCCTACAGGGAAAGTGCCAGGAGGGAACTGTCCATCTTGTTCTCAGTGTCTCTGAGAATTGCTCTGATTATCCCTGTGACCTCTTTGCTAAGACTCTCCAGAGAGCCGTCCTCAAAACCAACACACATCTTGACATATCTCCCACATTGATCGCAGTGTCTCCAGGAACGGCATTCAAGGAGCCAGGAACTTTTCTCCTACACTGTCCATTGAGTTGTCCTCAAAACCAATATACATCCTGCTATATCTCCCACATGGAAAGTGGGAGAAGTGGCGATTATGTTAGACTTTCTCGGAACTGCTTCAAATCAACTAGATATCTTTGTGCTGTAAATCTCCCAACAGCCAAACGCAAAAGCAGCAAACATCTCGCTGTATGTCCCACATCCAAAGTGCCAAGAGAGAGCTTGCTCTCCCCTGTCTTTGAGTACTGTTTTCGCTGTGCCGGTTACCTCTTTGCTAACATTCTCTTCAGCGCTGCAGGGAAACCAGGAACCACGTGGAGAAGGCACCCACACTGAAAGTGCCTGGAGGGAACATTGGGGCTTCTTCTCAGTGTCTCTGACATAGGGTTTCACTGTCCCGGGAAAGTCTCTGCTAACACCCTGCAGAGCGCTGTGCCCAATCTACAGAAACGTCTTGCGGTATCTCCTACAGGGAAAGTGCCAGGAGGGAACTGTCCATCTTGTTCTCAGTGTCTCTGAGAATTGCTCTGATTATCCCTGTGACCTCTTTGCTAAGACTCTCCAGAGAGCCGTCCTCAAAACCAACACACATCTTGACATATCTCCCACATTGATCGCAGTGTCTCCAGGAACGGCATTCAAGGAGCCAGGAACTTTTCTCCCTACACTGTCCATTGAGTTGTCCTCAAAACCAATATACATCCTGCTATATCTCCCACATGGAAAGTGCCAGGAGGGAGAAGTGGCGATTATGTTTAGACTTTCTCGGAACTGCTTCAAATCAACTAGATATCTTTGTGCTGTAAATCTCCCAACAGCCAAACGCAAAAGCAGCAAACATCTCGCTGTATGTCCCACATCCAAAGTGCCAAGAGAGAGCTTGCTCTCCCTGTCTTTGAGTACTGTTTTCGCTGTGCCGGTTACCTCTTTGCTAACATTCTCTTCAGCGCTGCAGGGAAACCAGGAACCACGTGGAGAAGGCACCCACACTGAAAGTGCCTGGAGGGAACATTGGGGCTTCTTCTCAGTGTCTCTGACATAGGGTTTCACTGTCCCGGGAAAGTCTCTGCTAACACCCTGCAGAGCGCTGTGCCCAATCTACAGAAACGTCTTGCGGTATCTCCTACAGGGAAAGTGCCAGGAGGGAACTGTCCATCTTGTTCTCAGTGTCTCTGAGAATTGCTCTGATTATCCCTGTGACCTCTTTGCTAAGACTCTCAGAGAGCCGTCCTCAAAACCAACACACATCTTGACATATCTCCCACATTGATCGCAGTGTCTCCAGGAACGGCATTCAAGGAGCCAGGAACTTTTCTCCCTACACTGTCCATTGAGTTGTCCCTCAAAACCAATATACATCCTGCTATATCTCCCACATGGAAAGTGCCAGGAGGGAGAAGTGGCGATTATGTTTAGACTTTCTCGGAACTGCTTCAAATCAACTAGATATCTTTGTGCTGTAAATCTCCCAACAGCCAAACGCAAAAGCAGCAAACATCTCGCTGTATGTCCCACATCCAAAGTGCCAAGAGAGAGCTTGCTCTCCCTGTCTTTGAGTACTGTTTTCGCTGTGCCGGTTACCTCTTTGCTAACATTCTCTTCAGCGCTGCAGGAAACCAGGAACCACGTGGAGAAGGCACCCACACTGAAAGTGCCTGGAGGGAACATTGGGGCTTCTTCTCAGTGTCTCTGACATAGGGTTTCACTGTCCCGGGAAAGTCTCCTGCTAACACCCTGCAGAGCGCTGTGCCCAATCTACAGAAACGTCTTGCGGTATCTCCCTACAGGGAAAGTGCCAGGAGGGAACTGTCCATCTTGTTCTCAGTGTCTCTGAGAATTGCTCTGATTATCCCTGTGACCTCTTTGCTAAGACTCTCCAGAGAGCCGTCCTCAAAACCAACACACATCTTGACATATCTCCCACATTGATCGCAGTGTCTCCAGGAACGGCATTCAAGGAGCCAGGAACTTTTCTCCCTACACTGTCCATTGAGTTGTCCTCAAAACCAATATACATCCTGCTATATCTCCCACATGGAAAGTGCCAGGAGGAGAAGTGGCGATTATGTTTAGACTTTCTCGGAACTGCTTCAAATCAACTAGATATCTTTGTGCTGTAAATCTCCCAACAGCCAAACGCAAAAGCAGCAAACATCTCGCTGTATGTCCCACATCCAAAGTGCCAAGAGAGAGCTTGCTCTCCCTGTCTTTGAGTACTGTTTTCGCTGTCCCGGTTACCTCTTTGCTAACATTCTCTTCAGCGCTGCAGGGAAACCAGGAACCACGTGGAGAAGGCACCCACACTGAAAGTGCCTGGAGGGAACATTGGGGCTTCTTCTCAGTGTCTCTGACAT